>NC_084858.1:6451417-6761427 GCF_951802175.1 Populus nigra | reverse complement strand
AGTTCATGAGGAGTCAAAGGCATCACAAATTGAGAAGCATTGGAATTTTCAGAAGAATGATAAGTAAAGGTTTGTTTATGGGAATGATGACCTAAATGATTTGGAAAAGAAGAAGATTGTGAAAAAAAAGGTTATATTGCAATGGCAAAGACACTTTCTTGAGATGTCAATGACGACGAAGAGATAAACTTCGTGACTACTGGTGACTGCTGGACATTAAGGAATAGAGAAAGAGATTTGTGTGGTGGTAAAGCATGTTTATCGTTAAGAGAAAATATAATAGCATTTTCATTTTAATTTTCATTAAACACAACATGTCTTGAAATGTATAGTCTTTGAGTGTATGGTTCCAGACATTTATATGCATTTTGGGTTTGGGAGTAGCCAAGAAAAATGCATGGTGTGAACTTAGGCTGTATTTTATTAGACTTAAATGCTCGTGTGAGAGGATAACAAGCACCCAAATTTTTTTAGTTTGCAATAATTTGGCTTTTAACCAAAAAGACTTTTAAAAAGGGATTTATTTTGTAAAATGAATGTAGGTTGTCTATTAACAAGATATAAGGCTATGTGGAATGCATATGGCCAATATAAAAGTTCAAAAGAAGCATTATAAAGTAATGTAGGACCTATTTTAACAAGATGGCGATGACAATGTTTAGTGATACCATTTTGTTGTGTTGTGTAAAAGGCAATGATGTAGTGATTGATATCATCACTACTTTAAAAAGGGTCATTAGCATTGGATAATAGCAACATGATAATTCAAATGCAACTTTAGCAACAGATTAGTAACGGATTATATATATATATATATATATATATATTAATTTTTTAATATTAGCAACGGATTTAGCAATGCAAAATCAATTACTAAAAATTAAATTAAAAAATTAAGAATCAGCAACGGATTTTTCATTGCTTATATGGTTGCACAAAATTTGCAATGAAAAATTCCGTTGCTAATAAAAAGAAAAGATTAAATTTGGCTTTATACACAAACAAATAAACAATAATGATGTGTTAATAATTAATTGGCACATGTATACCTTGCAAAAAAAAAATAATCACATGGACAAATACCAATCTCAAGAGGAAAACCTTTCATTCCCCAAAAAAACCCTAATTAAACCATATGACCCTTTTTGATCCTTCTCCAAAAACCACATCTCTGTTACTTTCTTAAATTCTTCTCCATGAATATATGCTACTAAGACGTCTCTTTTAAAAAACATCATCTGTCACTTTCTTAACTTTTTCTCTAGTGAATTTGTGCTCCAAAGGATTTCATCTAGCAAGGAATAAATATGGTGCAATAAAGATAACAGGTATAATTAGAAACTCATATTTGAGAGACTATGTTTGTAATTTATGTTTGTAATTTATAGAGAATATATATTGTTTTATTAACTAATTTTGTCGATCTATTGCAATTATTTGTTAAATATGGTTGTCGTCACATGCTAATGTTTTTAATTCTTAATGTAATGTTTTTTATATTCATAGTTCTGTGACGATTCCATTGTTGCTTGGTTAGATAGTGAGGCTTTTTCCGGGGTTTTGCTGGGTGTATGTGTGTGGTATTTCATAGGAGAGATATGGGTAATGTGTGACAGACCCGTAAATAAAAGTTAGATGTTGGATTTTACTCTTGTGTTGTGAAATCTGTTTGGCGTTGGTTAACAATTTTTTGTATACTACATCATTTTCACTCATTTTCTTAATCATCAACTTCTCTTTAGTGAAATTGTTCTTGTTTAGAAGTGTTAAACAAAGTATGATAGAGAGAGTGAAATTTTTCATCATCAATTTTTTACCTTTCTCATCCTATTTTGACCAAAAAAATTGCATTCATGATTGTTCACTTTATTCGTTATAACGTAGATGCTAAGACCCTAACCATCATAGTGTAATGATATTCCTTTCTTATTTGCATTTAGCTTCATTAAAAAAGGTTAAAATTTAGGATTTCACGCCTTAGACACCTATGTATTCCCTGTCTAATCTAGTATATCGACCTAGGCCTCAACCACCATATATTAGTTCCACCTTATGATGGTCAACATTGTTGTGGTTCATTTCCACCACCACCTATATGATAGAATATATTTATTAAATTGAGAGTTATATATATTGATGTAAGTTTAACAAGATATTGAAATTTATTTTTATTTGACTTATTGTTGATGATAAAATAATTTCTAGTTCTAATTTATGTTCTTTATATATTTTCTACAATTTTTAAAATATCCATAAATAATTATAAGAAATTCAATAAATGAGAAAAAGTAATTTAAAAAATTCATGTTTTAAAAAATAGTTATTGAACAAATCACCAACAGATTACTATTGCTAATTAACAACGGATTAGCAACACAATATCTGTTACTGATCAGCAATGATGATGAGCGATGGAATATTCGTTGCTGATTTATATAATCAGCAACCAAATTTCAATAACAGATAAGTTGTTGCTAAAAAAATCAGCAATTGATAATCCGTTTCTAAAAAATTAGCATCTATTATTTGCATCTGACATTATCTATTGCTAATTTCGTTGCTGATTTTTGTTAGCAGTAGATTTTAGTTTTATCTGCAACGAACTAAATAGTTGCTAATAGCCCCTTTTTTAGTAGTACATTAGAGGTTAAAAAAGGGTTTAAAAGCAATAAATTCACCACTATTTTCATAATATAGTATTTTTATTTTGGTTTGAAATAATGCTTTAATTGTTCATCAAATTTTTTGAACTGTGGAAAAATGCAAGAAACACCAGACTTATTAACCATCGGATAAAACCACATGTATTTGATATGCTAATCAACAAAAATATAGTAATGCCAAGATCCATTAATGCTAAAGTCTAGGAAGCCCAGCTCCACATGGTGAGAAAATCATAGTACTAAACATTGAAGAGGATGTGCATCTTGTAGAGAAAATTAAGAAAAACAAAAAACTAACCGAAGATTCGCACTTTAAGTCAACCCACAATCATCCCCTGGATCCCCTTCTTGGTCTAATCAGCACCATCTTGAGCACAGAAATATAATTGGTGTCATGGTTGTGAATTGCGACATCAATTAAAATTTTATCTTGGTTCTCAACAACGATATCAGTTTAAATATTACGGTTGTGAAATACGACATCATTTAAATGTTGTGGTTTTCAACATCGACTTGCAAAAATGTGCTATTTTGCCCAAAAAAAAAATTCAAAGTGTGTTATTCTACCAAATTTTAAAAATAAATGTTCTAATTTTACAAATTATCCAAACATTAGATGCTTTTTACCCTTTTTAAGAAAAATAAAATTATTTGGTTGTGGTTTCATATATATATATATATAAGAATAAAAATGTTCTGCATCAAATTACAAAGAAGATAATTTATACTCGAATATATTTATTTCTTTCTCAAATTAGTATTGTCAGGAAAAATTTAATCAAATTTGTATTTTAAGTATACACTTTTACATCAATATAATATATTTTGAAGAAGTTAATAAAATCATCGAAGTATGTTAACAATGTTTTATATATAATAAAATTTATAACAAAAAAAAAAGTTAGAGCTTAGAAAAGAAATAAATGCTAAATAACAAATGATGTATTTTGGAAAAAAGAAAAGTCTAGCAATTCCTCTCCATCATTGGATAAAGATTGAAGTCCAACTAAAAAAAACATGAATTTCTATCTAGGAGATGACCTAATAATTGTTATAGTCATGACCCAACAAGGTATAAGATAATTGATATTGCTAAGTTTCAATGAATATCTCACCACCATATGTTATTAATATGAAGTCACACACACACACACACACACAGAGAGAGACACACACAAAACTTTTAGAATTCTAGTTTAGGTAGGAATCATTTGTTTAAGTTAAATCTAGGATGCATTTGTTTAGGCTAAATCTATACTATAGAGCTATTACAAATTACAAGATCATAACAAAGTACACATCATAATTTAAGGCTAGATTGACTTTGTTGAGATTTGATTGTGTTTCATACCATCTTTCTTTATACATCCCTGGAAGATTGAGCTTCCATCAACAAGACCAATCTTGTTACACAGAAGTTTTGTATGTTGTCTAGATATAAGCTTATTTAGTAAATGAGCTAGTTTATCTTGGGTATAAACATGACAAACATGTATGTAGCTTTGACCAACTAAGACTCGTACAAAATAAAGATTAATTTGAATATGTTTCATACGAGAGTGATTAACTAGATTGAAACTGAGATGTGTAGCTTCAATATTGTCCCATAGTAGCTAAGGTAAGTTTTTTTTTTAATTGTATAACTTGAGTTCTGGAACGACTAGTATATTGGTTGTTGAGTTTTTTCCAAACCTAATGAGAGGTTTTTGTTATGGCTATTAGGGGAGTGATTATGGGTGATTTAGAGGCTGGGATTGCACTGAGGATGAGTTTGTCCTATCAAAGCCAGTAGGTTTTGTTCAGATTGAAAATGCAGGTACCATCAAGTGAGGAACACAGGATATCACCACTAAAATTAATAATCAAGTAAATCATAACTAATGAAAAGGTTTTTAACTGCATTGAGGAAAGGTGGATGAAGTTAGTTTTTCATTGACTTGGACAATAATATTTAGGGCAATAATATTTAATGTAGCATGCATATTTTTGTTTCATATGTATATACTGCTCGGAAGTACCATGTAATGACTAGCTATACATACATATCAAAAAAAATGTTGATCAGTCAGGACTCAATGCTTCACCCTCCTAAGCTTGGCTTAATACCCAGAGGCCAAACCCTTGTAAATCGGTGGGCGAGACTGTAACTAGCTAAACGTTGTAGATGTAATTAGTATACAGTATGATGAGAAAGGGGTAGCTTCAATGCTATTGGATCAAGACTAGAAGCAAACGACAATTAGCTTAGGAAAAAGCTCAATCACCTGCACTTCTATAAAATTTGCTTAGAAAGATGCAAAAAGTTTGAAAGGATATATACACCCACACAACAAATTACACCAAGATTATTAGGATATAAGAATCCATATATGTTCCTAAATTAGAAAAAATTGCCACATAAAAACTAGCATCAGACTTTTCAATTTGTTTCAAAACTATCGTCATTGAACAGGAGGAAAGATTGAAGTTAATACCATATCATAATATATAGCAATAATTAAACAGTTGTACAAATCTTAAAGTCAAGACTCATATATGGTATGGTGTTACGAGGCTTCGTAATATGGCAAATGATCTTTCCTAGCTAGACAATATTATTAAACGCTGAAAAATGAACCACCTAAACTAGTTGACCTATATATGCATGGTGCCCTAGTCCTGATTTATAGATACCACCTCAATTTGATAAGAATCAATGATACTCTTTCCACTTTCAGCAATCAAAAAGGCCATTAGGATCAAGTTGTTTACACAATCCAAGATAAGCAAGAAATAGAACACGATCCTTAGCCCCAGTTCGATGATTCTTTGTGTGCTTGCAAAAATACTTCAACTGATCAAGAGTACAACATCCTAACATTTGCCCCAGAAGCAAAAACAACCAATTAATCTTCCTCTTCTTGTTGGCAATCATCGGCTTGGAGCTATTTTCTTGCTCGCAAAATTGGCACTTGGGCAATGCTGGACTCATCCAAACACTTGGTGCTCTATCATACATGAAACTCTTATTTTTAGCGATACATGCACCAATTTCAGCAAACTTGGCTTCCAAGCCAAACCTTATTTCATATTGTTTTTCACATCTCTTGCACTGGACAAAACCAGTAATGGTTTCTATTTTTCTTGAAAGCAAATAGTCCAGGCTATGTACCATTGTGCACCGGTCCATGGCCCAGGAGTACAAGACGGGAACAGTTTCCCCTTTCCCTTCACGAGGTACACCCAGAGAAGGGTTCCAGCGTGTGCGTGGAGCGCGAGATGGACCAGCCATGGGACTTTCTTGGTTCATCGGAGCAGAAGTGTATAACAATGGCTCAGTCGAGGAACTTCAGCGAGCAGTGCATGTGAAGTAGAAAGCCGAAAAGGGTCAAGAGACCTCGGTGTCATATTCTGTGCTGCAGCGATTTCAATTTGTAGGATTTCTTGATGTTGGGGCAATGATAATGATAAGTCACTGATAATGATTTTGATGTCACAGGTGGTGGCAATGACAATGATAACTGTGGTTTTATAGTGTGTAAGGTGGTTTTCTTTTTAGATCTCGGGCCAAAAGATAAAGAAAGTGTAAGATCAAAATCCTTTTCATCTTCAACGAGATCTTGCATCTCATTTGGGATTTTAAACTGTTCCAAGTCTCGGCTATTGTCGTCGTTGTTGTTGTTACAACTGTGTTTTCTCTTTGTAGAGATTTCTTGGTGCTCACTGGTTCCTAAATCTTGTTGGTTTTTCATGGTGTGTGCAGAGGTAAGAGTGGTAGGATTTTACTGTAACAGAGAAGTTAATATCTTGGTTTATGCAAAAAGAGAGAAAATTAAGAGAGACGCGCCTTTAAAGGACCCTAGAAATTGGAGATATAGTTGAAGAAATAGGCTATATAAAAACTGTAGCTTGATAAGTTTTCTTTCAAAATTTGAAATGCAAAAGAAAAATAAACTATTCGGATTCTATTTGTTATAGAGTTTGTTGGCACTGTTTCCCTCGTACAGGTTACCTTTGGCTTTTTGCTCTTTCTTGTTACAGGTATATACTAGTTTTATTTGTTTTTATGTTTTAAAAGTATTTTAAAAAATTAATATTTTTTAGTGTTTTTAAATTATTTTAATTTTTTAATATTAAAAATAATTTTTTAAAAATAAAAAAATATTATTTTAATATCTTTTCAAACACTTGAAAAAATAATAATTACAACCCTCCCAGACAGAGTCATGACCTTACTTAATTAAAGCTCTACAATGATTAAGCCTCGAAGAACAAAAATAAAACGAGATAATATAGAAAAATAACTATAAAAAATAATTGAGGAGAGAGATAAGAGTCTTATCCCTTCCTTAATTCTCTGTTTTTATCAAAGTGTCTTCATGAATATCTCTTAGACTTCCATAATGTCCAAAGTCACATAATTTCGTGTGCAACCATGTACACAAAAAACCATATTGCCTTGGGTAATGTGAGCATAAAGACAAAGATTTAATGATGCTTTTTCAAATTCTTCGTGGTATACCTAGTAATATTTATTTTTATATTTTAAAAATATTTTTTAAGAAGATAAAAAAAATTTATTTTTTTACTTTAAATTAATATTTTTTTATGTTTTTAGATTATTTTGATGTGCTGATATCAAAAATGATTTTTAAAAATAACAAAATATTATTTTAATGTATTTCCGAGTAAAAAACACTTTGAAAAACAACTGCAACCACACTCTCGAAAACCTTCTTAGGCCTCGTTTGGAAACGCGGTGCAGACCAAGTTCCCTCAAATTTAAAAAAAATTACTTAAAATAAATTTTTTTATGTTTTCAGATCATTTTGATGTGTCAAATCAAAAATAATTTTTAAAAAATAAAAAAATATTATTTTAAAATATTTCTAACTAAAAAAATATTTTAAAAAAACAATTATGACAAAATTCTCAAATGCCTTCTCAATCTATTGTGTTCGAGAAAGTGACGAAAGGGTGGAACATCTTCGATTGCTGGTGCTGGTGCAAAATATTCTCTTGAATGTGTTTTTTTTTTTAAGTCCCGACAAAAAGCCTTTATAGAAAAAACCTAAGCAGTGTTAAAAAAAAATAAAAATTAAAAGGTCCGAGTGGCCTCTTGAACGGACTGTAAGAAGTGCTGGTCGCTCACCATCTTTTATGGACTGACAAAACCTGGCAAGGACAAGGAATATTTAAGCCATCTTCACCGTACGTTATCGACAAGGGACGTGTAATTTTTTGTACATGCATATAGGTCGCAAGCACTCCATAATCACATAAACGAAATTGTAAGAAGCTTGAGTATAAATGCAAGTACTATGCCAACAATTGGACAGTGCCTGGTATTGCCTTTTTCTTAAAAAAATATTATATTTTATGTATTGATATTAAATAATTTTTTAAAAAAATAAGTTTTTTTTTTTAAATCATTTTAAAAAACAATCCTTGTTCATTGCATCACCTAATCCATGACTATATTAATTTGATTTTCATTTATCTTATTACCATAAACACTCACTTCTGTGCACAAAAATAAATAATAATAATAACAACAACAACAACAACAAACAACCATGCATAAGATATATTATACCAACTACCATGAGGAATTGTAGGGCGTCCTGTGTATTCAAAAACTTAAATTTACCTTTTGAATTCTAACAATTAGGAGTTTTTATCCGTTTTAGTTATGACTTGATATCTAAAAGATTTTTTGATGCATTCAAAATCATGAAGCGGGGTGACTTTCATGCAGGAGGGAAACAGATTTAACAATAACTATTGCATTACCTAATCCATGGCTATATTAATTTAACATTCATCTCGCTTATTACCATAAACACTCACTTATGTGCATAAATAACAACAACAACAACAACAATAACAAACAACTATGCGAAGATATATTACACCAACCACCATGAGGAATTGAAGGGCAATCTATGTATTAAAAAACTTAAATTTACCTCTTGAATTCTAATAATTAGGAGTTTCTGTCCGTTTTAGTTATGGCTTGATATCTAAAAGATTTTTCGATACATTCAAAATCATGAAGTAGGACGACTTTTATGAAGGGTGAAAACAGATATAACAACAACATTATCTTGTTTTAATTCTGCTGCGTGATTTTTTTTTATTATTATTACAAATGAAAGACTCGAATATAAGATCTTCTAAGAGAAGAAAGACGCTGCAATCTTAATTAGAGTGTAATCTTAATTAGAGTGTGTTTGCAACACAATGTTTTTTTAAAATTTAATTTTTTTATTTAAAATTAATCTTTTTATATTTTTAGATTATTTTGATGAGTTTTTTTTAAAATAATTATTTTAATATATTTTTAAATAAAAAATATTTTAAACCCTAACAATTATATCTTCAAACAATTCTGTAAACAACTACAGCCCTTAAACAAGTACGGCACCAAAATACGCGCCACTGGTATTTTGAAATTTGAAGTCTCTCTCTCTCCCTCCCTCTTAAGATAAATGGGAGAAAAAAGGGGGAAGGAAAAAAGAAATAAAAAAGTAGCTCCGAAAACAAAGGTAAAATTAAATAAAAGCCCCGTTGTAGTTTATTGCAAGGACAAAAAGTTGCAGTGGGACAGTCCCATTACCCCTGCAAGATACAGAAAACGACGCCTAATATTTCATGAATGCAAGCTGCATTGTTATCAACAAAATTCATATTAAATTTTTTAAATATATTCTAAACAGTATTTTATTAAAAAAATTATATATTTTTTTTAACATTTTAACATATTAATATCAAAAATAATTTTTTAAAAAAATAAAAAAAATATTATTTTATTATATTTTTAAATAAAAAATATTTTAAAAAACAACCAATACCACATTTTCAAATACCTTTCGCTATATTAAAAATGAAATAAAATAAGTTCTTTGCATCGTAGAATATTGCTAGTGCTCACACATGTCTAATGACTGTTTTACCATATGCTGCGTGTGTGTATATAAAACTATATTTTATAATTAGTTTTATTTGAAATTTCAAGTAATATACGATACATTTCATGAAACAAAATCGTGCTATAAACTTATTTATATTAAATTAGAAAATTGGAAAAAATCCCCACCACCGCCAAACACGTAAAAACAGTTTTTCCCATCAAGTTTCACTCATTCATTGAAAACCCTAGAAGATTTAAATTCCATTATTTCATACCTCTAGCAAGATTTAGGGAGCACTTCACCCCAGCTAAAGGAAATAATGTAATAGGCCATCTCAGAAGTTTTCGGCCGAATTAAGCCCGATCCTAATCCAACCCAACCCAACCCAATTTGATTCAAAGGATTGCAGCAGCCCAGATTTATCCAACACAGACAAAGGCAGAAGGAGAGGGAGCTTAGGCCTAGAAACAGCAAGAAATAGACCGATCGATCCACAATCAAATCCCGGCGACCGTTAAGGTAACCCTCCTTCGTTGGCTTTCAAGCTCTTGATTATCTAGCTAATTGTTCATTATTTTCTAATTATAGAATTTCATGCTTTGATTGCATGTTTAGACCTAGAAATCGGAGTTACACTAGATTATACCATTAATTTCATATTCATGACTTCATGATTCTAATTAAAAACTATAATATTTTGATTTATTTTATTTTATTTTAGAATTCAATTGAGAAATCGTGAGATTTTGGCGATGGACAGTATCGTAGATTCGTTAAACAACGCATACCAAGATTTCGTCGGTGCTGCAGCTAACGTGTTGGAAGCCAAGGAGTTATCCGGCGGGCAGAAAACAGCGGCAACGGATGTTGCGCTGGAGAATTTTAAGCAGAAATGGGAGTTATTTAGAGTTTCATGTGATCAAGCGGAGGAGTTTGTGGAGTCCGTGAAGCAAAGGGTAGGGTCGGAGTGTTTGGTGGATGAGGCTACTGGGTCCGTGAGTGGGAGGTCTGGGCAGGGTGGAATGACAGGGCTTCCGCCTATTAGTGCTGTTCGGTTGGAGCAGATGAGTAAGGCTGTCAGATGGCTTGTTATTGAATTGCAGCATGGTTCGGGTGCTGCAGGTGGTGCGGCCGGGCATGCTCACCCTTCTGCTCCTTTTGATGCTAGGTTTTCTGAGGATGCAGCTCAATAGGTATGTTTGTCTGCAATAATGTGAACTCTTTGAATTGGTTTTATTGATGTTTTCGAGCTTGCTTGATTACAGAGCATGATTATTAGGACATTGCTAGTAGTTTGTCAGGGTACATAGCAACTGTCAGTGGCGTGGAGGATATTCGTTCTTTACCTTATCAAAGGATGTATTCTTACAAGATTTTTCTTCTAGTGAATGTATGCTGCTATCTCCTAAGTTGAATTCCATTGTTCTGAACCTAGTTTCTTAGATATGTGTGACTGGAGCTTTATGAGCTGCAATTTTTAACACGCTGGTGATTTCATAATAGCATGAATTTGACCAATCTCATTGATAATCTAGGCCACAAATAAAGGGTTGGGAGCTGATTGAGCTGCTATGTGATGTTTGATTTGAAGGAAGTCTGTAACTGGAGGGGAAGGGAAAGTTCAAGTTTTCTTGTTTTTCTTTTCTCTGGCTATTAAGATTGTTTTTATAGTGTATTTGTTTGTTTTTTTCTTTCTTTTCTCGTTGTGAAGTTCAGGGAAAGAGTGGTTTTGGTTGAGTGAAGCTGCAGCTGCAGCTGCGATGTTTTCTCATGAACTATAAAAGCTTCTAGCATAACACGCAGGTACTATTTTTTGCCTGCTTCGATTAAGGGTGCTGATGATTGAGTGGTGAACAGTGAAGGATGTGCTTAACTAGGGGGTCTGGTGGAGAAACCAGTCATCACACGTTCCGAACAAAAAAAAAAAGAATGAAAGAATTTGTATTTTTTGTTCTATCAATGAATAGAATGTAAAGACAAGTTAAGTAAGGGTTTACTATTCCTCGTCTACAAATATCCAAATTTTTATACCTAAGACCCCATAAATAGTTCTAACTGTATAAAAATAATAATTGATTTTAGCTCGAAGGGTTTGTAGAGGAACCCTGCCCTCTCTAACCCATTCGGCGCGGGCAATTTCACATCCTGCAATTTGTACCTGAATTCCTTTTGTATTGCTCTGCCCAGTTATTTCAATAGCCTTTAGCCTTTTTCATTGCTTTGCGAAGATTCTTTAATTGTCCGGCTATAACGTAGGGAGTCTGTAATTCTCTGCGTAGCAAAGAATTTTGACATGGAATTTTCTAGAATTAGTTTAAGTAATCAAACATGATTATTGAGCCTTTTTGTGAATGATAGGCACTCTTGTTCGTTTTCGATTTATCACCTTGTTCAATCGTAACATGTACATGTCAACGGCACCTTTGTTCTTTCCCAATTTCTTTTTAAACGTCTAAAACGTATACGGAGCGTTGGTTCATTAATTAACGTTCTAAGCAGAATATGGCGGTCATGACCTGTTTCTTTATTTTTATATTTTAAAAGTATTTTAAAAAAAATTAAAATTTTTTATTTTTTTTACTTTAAATTAATATTTTCAGATTATTTTGATAAAAAAATAAAAAATATATCATTTTAATGCATTTCTAAGTAAAAATATTTTGAAAATAAACCACAACCAAACTCTCAAACAGGCTTCCCTCTCACATGTCCTAATAAATCAGATCATAATAGATTGGAATAATTAATTTTTAAAAAAAATCAATTTGATTTATATATATATATATATATTGCATAATTAAGATTTTTTTTAGCTTAAATTAGCCTCTTATTGCATTTTTTTTCTAAGAAATAATTGCATTAAAAGACAAAGGATTAAAGTGCAAATATCGGGTAAAATAGATGGTTTTTTTAATTTTATTTGAAAAGTTTTGTTTAGCCCCTGTCTTTTTTAGCTATTAGATAATTTGTATCTTTAGTTTTTTAAAATTTAATTTTAGTATCATACTTGATTATTTTTATTTTTTAGTTTTTTTTTATAGAAGAGATAGACTTATTGGATTCTGGTATAGAGAGAAAAATTCATCGTTAATGATGTTTCTGGCCATAAAAAATTAAAAATAGATGATTTTAGTGTAAATGAGTTATATTTTATGAGAGGAGTTTGATTTAGGTTTTTTTTTCTTGCTTCTTACCTGAGAAGGTGGATTTGACTGCAAGAATCATTTTGGCTTCGAGTTAATTTTGGTTTTTTGAGCTTTTTTTATTTTGTGGTTATGGATAGGTTTATCAAGGTGTTAGGGGTGTTCTGGGTCAAAATGGATTGAACATAGGCTTTAAATTGGAAAAAAAACCGAACCCCTGATTTTTCGGTGACAAGAGTCGTAAGAATCTACAAAAAATAAACAATACGTCATTTGCTATCTTTTTTTAAAAAAAAAAATTGGGGCGAACAACTGGTCGTTCACCCTTTTAATAAATAAATAAGACAAGCTCAAACATGTTTGGACTGGTTTTTTTTAATGTTCATGTCCATATGGGTAGGCTTTTTCTTCTATTGGTTTAAAAAAAATGATAAAACAAATCATTGATCCCAATTGAGTCCATTATTCGAGTAATAGGTTTAACGGGTTAATCCACGGTATTTGGGGTATTATTTATTGCTCTTTTTTTTTTGGTTTAAAGCTTTTTATGTCTCTAAAAAAAATACAATCTTACCCACGGGTCGGATTTTTTAATATCTATACCCTACTCATTATCTTTTGGGTAAGAAAACTAGATATCTATAAACTATTTATCAAATTTCGGGCATCTAATGAGTATTCATTATATACTAATATTTATTAATCAATAAAAAATAAAATAGTTACTACATATATATATATATATATATATATATATATATATATGAAGTATGTATATGTATATTAAATAATAAAATGATAAATATTATTTATATATTTGTGTGTTTTATGTCAATATTAAGGTATGTATATATCATATTGTATTAGAAAAACTTAAATATTTTACAAATATATTTATATAATATAAATATATGTTTTAGGTTAGGTTTGGGTGGGTTTTGGGCCAGGCTTGACAATATTCATAATCTATTCATTATCCATCGAGTCCAAAAAATACCAATTCATTTGGGTCGGGTTGATATCCATTAGGTATAGATTAAATTGTCATCCTTATTATCAATGATCTATTTTTCTTATTAAACTTAAACCTAAAAGAATGTAATTTCACTCCTTGTTGTCAGTGATCTATCTTTGCTATCTTGGATCCACGTGCCTATCATGTTTTTTTTATGTTAAAAAATATCATTTCATACAAAAAAAAATATTTTTTATTGAATCTAATAACATGCATAACGTTTATTGCGAGTTTGCTTGATTGACTTGAGTTCACTATGTTTTTTTAATCAAATGTTGTTTTTCACTTATTTAGTTCTTCAACATTGAGTTAATTCAAGATTGACCTTCTTAATTTGTTTTTTTTTCAAGATTATCCCTACAAGTTTCACAAATTAATTCAAGTTAACCCAAATGGATTAAATGTTTTTCTATCTCAGTGTTGGATTGAAATATCATTGAATTCATGATTAAAATCTATTTTTTAGAAGACATGTTTCTAATTCCTAAACATTTGTTTTTTAGCTAAAAAAATATTTTATTATGACTCGTGGCATAACACATGCTAATGAGTTGGTTTTAGTTATGAGTTACAAATTTTTCTTATGGTGTGCTTAGGGGTTCTTGCAGGCGACTTGGCGATGTCAATAACCTTTATTCTTTCTTTTCTTTTCCTTTTATTGTGAGTAGGCTCTTTAGTCCCTACTTTTTTTAATTAGTGGATGACTATATCCATGTACCTACACTATACCCCGAAGCTAGGTTATTATTTTTCTAAGTAAAAAATGATGCAGACGTGTTTTACAAGAGAAAGAAAAATCAGTGATTTGAGTCAACCTGATTTAGAATAACAAACTTATAATTTAGATAATAAAAGCATGATAATTTAATAGAAAGTAAATGAAAAAAAAAATCACAAAGTCTAATTCCTAACAAATCAAGTGTAGAATGATAGAACCGAAAAAAAATCAACAAGTAAAAGGGATCTAACAAAACAATCAGAATAAGGTAAGACGACTAGATCTCGTGATCTGGATCATACTAATGAGATAATCCAATAAAATCCATTAAGGGAAATTTATAAAGATTAATTCCAAAAAGAATCAAATTTTGAAGGATAATACTTAAAAAAGATTAAAATTTCTTTTTTAAAAGAAACCCTATAAAAGGGGTTGAATTAACTCGAGTTAACTCGTTAAACTCATAACTTAGGTTATGAGACTAGGATAACCTGGTAGGAAAAAAAAACAAAGAAGATCACAAAGCTCATTTTTTAAAAAAATAAATCTCAAATGATGAGATTAGAAAAGAAAATAAGTTTTTAAAAATAATGTCAACCCATATTAATTTTTCAAATTCCTTGAATCATGTCATTAAACTTAGAGCAATATATTTAAAAAACAATTACAAAGTCTAATTCTCAACCAATCAAATATTGAAAGATAAGATTAGATAAAAAAATAAATTATACAAAAGGATTCAAAACAAAAAATTACAATTAAAAGAATGAGGATCAAAATTGAAATTTTAAAAAAATTAGAAGACAACTAACAAATTTTAAATGAATGATGAAATTGAAAAGAAAAATTAATTTAACAAAAAGACAAAAAAAATAAGGACCAAACTAGAAAAAAAATAACATATCATGAATTTGGATTAAAGGATAGAATTGAAAACAACTCGAATTTTTAGAAAAATACCAAAAACAATAATTAAAAACCAAAAGAATAAAGAACGAAGTTGAAATCTCAATAAATAAGACAACTTTGTAATTTTGAATGACCAAGGTGAATCTCAAGGGAAGGAGATGAAAAAGAGAAAGAAAAAAAACATCGCCGACAATAAATCATCCCACAACCAATACCGCTTATTGTCCTTACAAGAAGAAGGCATTGTGATGATTCTAGTTATATAACAAACAAATTGTTTTTGCTGTCATACGATGTCACTTGCATAATCGATGCGTCACGACGTCTCTTATTTTTTGACATGTGTTTTGCAAGAGCCAACCAATTTTAATTTTTTAATTATACTTTATATTTATTAAAATATCAAACTATTTCTTAGCCAACTTGATTATAACTAATAAAACAAAATAAAAATAGGAGAAAGCTCTTCAACATTAGTTAAACCAAAATATGTTTTGTAACTTAGTGGATTATAATTTTAAAATATAAAAAATTAATTTATTCCTAATTAATTTAATAATAACTAAAAGATCCTTTCAGAGTGATTGTATCACTCAGATAACTTTTTAAGAAAAGGTTAAATGGTGATTTTATTGTTTTAATAAACAATAAATCTTCTCACAGTGAACGAATTATCTTTTGTAAATATGGCTATTCTGACTGCTTTTTTATGTCACAGCTCACTTTCCTTGAAGCGAGAGAGAAAGATGATGGGGTAGCGACCAAATAAAATTATATTAAAATAATATTATTTATTTTTTAAAATTTATTTTTAATGCTGGCATATTAAAATGATTAAAATACATAAAAAAATATATTTTTTTAAAAACAGTTACACCATGAAAACAAAAGGACCCTGTGCTTTCATTTGCGTGTGAGTTCGTGAAAAAATCTACTATCAATAATTTTTTATTTTTTTGGTTATCACGAGACTCAATATATTTTCCTCTCCTATTCTCGCATTTAAAAATAATATTTTTTTTCTTAAATAATAACATTAAAATCCGGACTTTAGAAATTAAATGAGTGAAGAAAATTCTTAATGACAAGACTATTGCAATCAAATTTAATAACAATAGTTTTTTTATTTGATAATAAATAGCATTTTCAAGATAACTTGCATTTAAATAAAATTCAAAATAAAATTCTTAAATCCTCTTCTTAGACAATTACTTAATACACATTAACTATGTATTTAAATAAATTTCATAAATATTAGAATCTAGATTTTAAATTATAAAATAAAAAATTAATAATTCACTGTATCAATCATTTTAAAATTAAATAGGTCGTTAGGATTAATAATTTATTGATCTATTAATCCTACTATTAATAGTTAAGAGATTCCTCAGCGTATATTCCGATAAATTTTTTTTTTAAAAGGATTAAATTCTTTATTTTTTAATAATTGTTTTTTTTTAAAAATATATATTCTCAAGATTTGTATTCAAGAGTCAATGAAAAAAGCCTTCCTCGTCAAGGAGACGGGCTTACGGATCCCACCCTCATTAATTGTTAGCGTCCGTTTGATCCAAAAACTTCTTACCGTCTCGCGAAACAATATAAAAATATCCCCATAACGACACTTCGGTTTCAGACGCTATCTTCGTCTTGAACATAAAGGCTAACTACCTGTCGTCTACCATTCCAGGCAGAACAGGGAACTGACTCTCACTCTAATAAAAAGCAACTTTTTCTACGAAATCTCCCTTTTCGGTTCGCCTTTCAAATCACAAAAGGTTGTTAGCTTCAGTCTCGTAAGTAAATTCTTTATCTGGGTCTTGCTTTCTACATATCTTTTTATCTACATGCATGTGTATTGATACATTTAAAATTAATGGGTTGTGATTTTCTTTTTTGGTTTAGTAGATAATGGACTTCAAAGATGAAGTGCAGAGAGTTAAATTTGGGATTAATCAGGCAAGTTTCATTAGCTACCACTGAATTCCTGGCAAGCTTTTCTTAATTGTTTTTGTCTCTGAAATATATGGTTGTCTGTGATTCATGTGATATGTTTTTTTCTTCTGTCGACATTAAGGTAGAGAGTCACTCTGGATTTTAAGGTTTTGTGCAGATTGGAAATTTCTGGCTTCGACTAGTTTGGCATTCTGTACATCTTCTTGTGAGATTTTGGTATCTTGGAGTTCGTGTAGCTAATGTGATCGAGAGCTATTTGATCTCTAGTGGACTACTGAAGCGTTACAGATCTATTGATGTTGGCAAGCTCCGGTATCTTGCGATTGTGATAGAGAGCGATGATGCTTGCCGAATTTCAAAAGTCATTCAGCTTTTGCAATGGCTACAAGCTATTGGTGTCAAACATTTATGCCTCTATGATACAGAAGGTAAGGATGCTGGATGCCTCGTGAAACTGAGTAATTGAGTATCTTTCGCTTATAATTGCCTGTAAGGAACACGAAACTCTTTGGATTTTTAAAATATTTTGATTTTGAATGTTCATTTTTTTTTTCTAGGAGTGCTCAAGAAATCTAAGGAATCCATCTTAGCGAAGTTGAAAAATGCAACTTTATTTGAGGTAGCATCTTCTATCTGTATGGTGAGGGTACCTTTGTTTTTCACTTTGCTGCCATTCAGATTGCAGGTAGCGCCTGTTTGACTGGTACTCAATTATGATCTGGCCGCCAGTGAGCATTCTTTGAAAACTCGTTAAACTGACATTTGATTCAGGGAAAGATTCATATGAATTGCAATAGGATTACTTGAATAAGGATGGCCTGGATAAATTTTGTACAATGAATTCTGGTTGAAAACTTCGTATAGTTATATCTCATGTCTTAATTGCTATTATTGCTTCATTTGAATTATTTGCAAATTACAGTGGAATGTCAGTGGCAAAGGTAGATTTCTTACTCAAGTTTTCTATCCACTTTTTGCAGGAAGCTGATGAAAGAGATTCGTTACTGGATCAGAAACACATGACTCTGGAATTTGCTTCAATCTCAGATGGAAAGGAAGCAGTGGCCAAGGGTGGTAATGTACTTTTCATGAAGTACTCGAAGCTGGCTAATTCTGGTGCAGAACAGAAAGAACAGATATTCACAGAAGCTAACATGACTGAGGCACTGCGAGCTGTAGGTTTGTTCTATTTCTCAATCTGCTGAATGGTTGAAGGAATTGATTTCCTTTCAGACATAAATCTTATGCATATTGACCGGTAATGTTCTTGAATTATGAGGTTGTGGAGGGCCAGAACCTGATCTGCTATTAGTTTATGGACCTGCAAGATGCCATCTAGGTTTCCCAGCTTGGAGAATTCGATATACCGAGATAGTGTAAGTTTTCTGTCTCGATGAGGCAATTAAGATAGTTTAATTTGAAAATTGTAGGTTGGATCATTCATTTTGTATTTTTGTTCATCTTTGTATCACTGTGGGGAATATGGAAGCAGCAGTGGACCTTCTTTTCTCAACCTGTGTTCAGATTTTTATCAATTACTTGCACCACATAATCCATGTCCTGCTGAGGTTTGCTTTTCATGGATTTAAGTTGTGGCCTTTTGTGTTGCAGACATATGGGACCCTTGAAGTCCGTGAGATACGGTTCCCTGGTGAAGGCCATTTACAAGTTCACCATAGTGCGGCAAAACTACGGTAATATCCTCTTTTGAGTGTGGCAATTTATTCTGGAAAAAATGTGTGGACTAGTGATCCACTAAAGAAAACAAGAAGGTGAATTAGTGATATACTAGCTAAAATGGGCAGCAAATATTAGGAATTTCCACCAAAACCAGTCTTGATGATTTCCTGCAAATGATTTGGCAATTGTGGAACGTGTACTGAGTATAATAGTAATCGAATTTCAAAGAAGTTGGTTTAAATTTGTCTGTTTTCATTCTTGAACAGGAACATGAACCTGCTACTTCGAGAGATTGTTGTAATGCCTCTGTCAATGCAGACTTGTTTGTACACTCTCATATGTAAGCCGTGTTCAATTTGACTAATTATATTCGTACAACGAGGCATCTCTCTATCTCCATTTTTGTTTCTTCCCCTTGTAATTTAATCACAACCTAGATCAACCGCAATTTAGCAATCCCTCTTTCGAGCTATGACATCACTCTTGTTCATGCTGATTCAAACCAAAGCAGAGGATTAAGATGTCACAACCAACGGCCTATAGACCTGCATTACTAAACTGGTGGCTCGTGGTAGTTCGGATCATTTTTTTTTTCAAAAACAATGCTTAAATAATGATATTATTTTTTAAAAAATAAGAGGAATTTGAGAGTTAGGTTATTGATTGTATTAGATTCAACAATCTTAATTAATTTAATAATGTGAAAAATAGGTCACAATAATAAATAAATTGAAAAAAAATTTGGTTTAAGTTAAAATGGGTTAACTCATGAAACCTGTGATTTGTTATATAAAATTAGAATAATCTCATAGAAAAATGAAATTAGAATTAATTGTAAAAAAAATATGAAAAAAATATTTTAATCAACACGGATTTATTTCTCAAATTCTTGACTCGAGTTTCAAGGCTAATCATCCCATAGAACATAAATTCATATTTCAGATTAATAAAATAACGAGGGACGAGATTAAAAAATAAAGTTTTAATAAAAAAAGATTAAAAACAAAACAAATAATAATTAAAAGAATAAAAATCAAATTTAATATAAAATAAAATATTAAGAGATGCAATTGAAAAAATAATTCAATTAAAAAAATAATATAAAATATTAAGAGATGCAAATAAAAATATAATTAAATTAAGAGAATTATTAAAAATAAAATTGCAACCAAAAGAATGAGAATTACTCTGCCATGTAAAAAAAAATCAAAGAAAGATTAAATTGAAAATAAATAACAACTTTATGGATTATTTAAAATAAAATAAATAATAAAAAAGGATCAAATGTAAAAAAACAAATCAAAAGACTATTTTGAAAATGTGCAATAGAAGAGACTAAAATAAAAAAAACAAGAAAGAACAAAAAAAAATCACCGATGCGGAACTCGATATCTTTTGTTCACAAGTGTCACCCTGTAATGAAGGAGTAATAATATCATAGAAGTCTAAGTTTGGTGGTTGAACAACATTATACATGCCATCTAAATATCACGAATATTCCCATGAGTGTCCAAATGATTTGCATGCATAATCCACTTCTTAACATTAAATAATATTTTATATACGTTAAAATATTAAATTTCACCTTTCTGAACTTGATAATAACAAAAAAAAAATCATAAAAAAATAAATAAAAAACCCCTTGACCCAAGTTGAAAACAATTTTAAATCAAGACCAATGTAATCAATTCACCGTGCTTATAAAAAAAAAAACCCCCTACCCACCATGCATTATTTTTTGCATCAAATGATATAGTAATTATTTTACTGTGCAGAAAAAAAAAACCATACCATCACCACATCCAAAACCAATTGTGTTTTGTTGATATTAGCAAAATCATAATTTTACCATTCCAATTCACAATGTGAACAAGTCTAAAGCTGCTGTAAAAAAGTTATAGCAAAACCACTATCATTTTTAGTTTCTTTTAATAATAATAATTAACGAAACTTGCTATTTTTTTGAAAATATCTCAAGAACATAATCGATGGGCCAACTGAGTCATCAGGTTTGCGCACTGAAATACATGCACAGTGAGCAGGGAAATCCGGGACATATCTTTTCAAGCGGCTGAAGAACTGCGCGGTTAGAAAAAATAGCTCTCTTGGAACAATCGCCAAGTGAATGTTGATATGCTTGAAATCGAGTTTGTAAAATCAAAATAGGGGGAATAATTGGCATTGAAATTGAAAATACCACTTGGTAACGTAGGATCACAACTAATAAAAAGTGGAGGGCAACTCAATCACATCAAAATTATATCCAACTTCCCACTGCATTCAAAGACGGTGAATAGTAAAATCCTAGTTTAATATTCTGTTTCCAGGATGCCATCGATGAGCCCAAACTCCATAGCCTGCAACAAAGGGCAGCAAAAAGCAACGTGGTGATTAATATGGTTGTCAAAATGCATACAGATAATTAGTAGAGTGAAAAGCTCAGACAAAAACATAGTTGGAAGCGGGTCTTAAACTGCTAAAAGATGACATGTATGCAAGTAAATGTTTGAAATGCAATCACCACCATGAATTAAGCGATCCAATCAAACGCATAATGAAGTTACAGGAGTGATGCAGGTGGTACAGAAACATGAAAGAGAATAAAATTTAATGTTATCTCATATATAAGATTTTTATTAGGACATTTTCTTGTCTCCAATAATGCGAGAGTGCAGACACATATGTATAAACATCCACACGCATGCAAGTGTTTGAGCAGGTTCTATCCAAGCACTGATGTCTATCTAAAAAGGAAAAGAAAAACAAGTTGCGCCACATACCTCTGAAGTGGATAAGAAACGATCTCTCTCAGTGTATTGCTGTACTTTCTCAAGGGGTTGACCAGTGAATGTAGCATACATTTGGTCAATTTTCTGCACCAGAATTACAAGCAAAATAAGACTGCATTTTACGTTAATTAGAGCAATCTTCCATTTAAAAGTTCCAAAAACTAGCGAAGTGCTGAAGGCTTTACATGAATTCAAACGACAAGAGCCAATAATCCCAGAGCTCTAGAACTTCAGTAAACATTGAATATCTTTTTACCTTGAACATGCAAGTTTTGGGACATCTTATTATAGATAAGCACCACAGGAACAGATAAATAGTCCCACCCCCCTTCCCAAAAAAGAAAAACACCAGCCCCACTAGTATGGTGCTTGCAAAACAACTTTGTCAACTTCTCGAGTGTGAACTTCAACTTCGAGTATATAGCCCCGCCACACTCAAATCTTGGACTAGGAAACTCTAGGGTTTCCAATTGTGATTCAACCAGGCTAACAGGTATTCAGCCATTAATTGGGTTTCATCTTCCCAGTAAGTCAATCAGCATGTGAATGAACTAAGTGGGAATACTCACATGACGAGCTTGAACTGCTTCATTTACTTGGCGTCTCACATCCTCCACATGACCCTGGAAGCAAATATTGCAAATTGCATCAATGACTACAACATAACATATATATTCATTACTATTCCAAACACCCAAGATTTTGGAACTGTTGCAATGTAGTGGACTTATATTATTACAGTTTTTGCATTTTGAATTTTGCACTCACATGCACCAGTATGCTATGACAGAAGAGCAAGTTAAACACAATAATAGAAACTTCAGTAATAATAAAAAAGATGCAGCTTTTAATTTAAGTAACAATCCAGAGATCACATACGATTAAACAGGACTAGCTAGCTTTTGATGTGAAATTATATGATGTATGTCCTAACAAAGATCCTTTTCCATTTCAGCTAGCAGCAAAAAAGGGAACTCTTGCATACTCTCAAAAGCATTAAAGAAATTTGGAAATCGATTCTCACCCCACAGCCACCCTGCGGTTGATGAATCATAATACGTGCATTAGGCATTGCATACCGCATTCCCTTCTCTCCTCCAGAAAGAAGAAGCGCTCCTTGGCTTGCAGCCACTCCAAAACATACAGTGCCAACTTTAGGCTTTATCTGAGAGCATTAAGAGTCATCAAAGATTGCATCATATAGAAGAAGAAATCAGAGAAATAAAAAGTTAGATGAATGGAACAAAATGTAATGCATACATATTTTCTGGGGCAGTTATCATTTATTTAGACAGAAGATCATATTAATTGTTTACGACTAGATGCCACTTACTTCAATGCTCAAATTATGATTTATTAAACCAACTTTATAAGTATGCATGTTCACTTCATTGATCTTATAATCACTTCTCTAACAGAAAGGGTCAAAAACAAATTTTCATTTGGTCTTTAAAGTTCATTTCTGTTATTACTACCACTTAGAAGGTTGTAAGATCAGAATCCCATGATGAGGTTGCCAATGTGCTAAAAGTTATACTCGGATGAAAGAAGAAAATATTAGTTATAAAAAAATTACCCAAGACATGCAATCATAAATTGCCAGAACAGAGTAAGTGCTTCCACCAGGACAATTCAGATACAACTGCAAATACAATAAAAGGTCACAAGCACATAAAATTTGGCTAAACCATTTACTTCCAAGCTCTATAAACTGATTATAACAGTTAAGTACAAAACTAATAAACTAAGAAAATAGCCACACCAGAATATCTGTTTTCTCATCAATAGTTGCTAGAGTCACGAGCTGTGATATAACTCGTTGAGCCACCTGTGAATTTATTGGCTGCCCAATGAAAATTATGCGATTCCTAAATAACACAGATGACAAATCCATAGGTCCTCCTGGAGTCATCACTGCTGGCATAATGGGCGGATTTCCCCCCTTTGCTTCCACTGTGACATAACTGTGTGATAAAATCATTACTTGACAAATATGTATCAGCTAGAAGAAATGTGTAACTACCGAAACAACTAGTTAATCATTATATACAGTCTAATTAAATGTTCCAAAAAAAAATTATATAAATATAGAGTATGTAAAGCCCTTTAAAGTCAAAGGGGGCAAAAGCAAGAAACCTTTGTTTAGCATCACGAAAACCCTTCTCGTCGATCCTTAGGGATAATCCTACATGACATAGTTACACATTTAAAAAAAAAAAATCAGGCCCGACAAAAAACATAATCAAATTATGGGCATTGAATTCATTTTAAGCATATTTTTAACGACAATTAAGCTAAAAAAAGAACTGGGTCAGTCATAACATTCAAAATTAAGGACATTGAACTCAACTTAAGCATACTTTAACAATAATCAAGCTAAAAAACGAACTGGGTAAATAAAAAAAAATCATTTAAAACTCCCTACTAGTTGAAGAATCACTATAGGGTCTAGGCAAGGCAGAAACCACCGAGTTTCTTCTGCAATTAACCAAAGAAATGATACAATTAAGCACTAGATAAAATCGGATAGAAAATTAGCAAAGAATACAGGTGTATACTACATGATGTTACCTGTGAGAGAATAAAGAAAGAGAAGGGGATTTGGCGCGAGGAAAGATAGAGAAGCTGGCAGCAGCGGCAGAAATAGCTGATGCTCCTACCATTTCGAAGCTATAATAATCTCAAGAGTGTTTGAGAGAGGGATTGTGTGTGTGGGGGGTTTTGATGGGGGGATGGCGAAGGGGGTTTAGATTTTACAAGCTGACAGGCACGGAGAAATCTTCGGCTTCGCTTGGCGCTGCTAATTAAACAATTTTCTTTTCTTTTTCCTTTGTATTTTATTTCTGAGTAAAGAAAAAACAGGTTAGCCCCCTTTATATCCATTTATAATTTCTTTCGAAGATTTTATGTTGCACTCCCATCTTTTCCAGTTAACGAAGGAAAGGTTTTACTATGTTTGGTAATAACTAGTGCATTTGGCCTGCATTTTACAGTGGTCCGGATGAATTTTTTTTTTAAAAAAAAAACTTAGAAAAAATTGTCAAGAGAAAAGTTTTTTTTTTCCATAGTATTATTAAATCAATCACGTCAAGTAGATTAGCTTTTTTATTTAATTATATAAAAAAATAAATACTAATTTTAAAATATTAATTTATTTGAAATTATAATAACCCTATATAAAACATAAAAACATAAATCATAAATTTCATTTCACAACTAATCTAATATTAAAGAAAGGTGAAACCATAGTTTTGAAATCAGGACCGACTCGATGGGTTGACTCGGGACCTGACCGACCTGAGCCTGGGACCAGTCCGAGTCTAAGTAAAAATCCTCTTGGAAGTTGGTCCGACGAAACCCAGTTGACCTGACGGGTCAATCCAGAACCCGATCGACCCGAGTAAACCTGGCTTAGACCTGACCGAACTAGTAGAAGAAAGAATGCCTCAGCAATCAATTAACAGACATCAGACGCCTTTCATAGCAATCCATATAGCGAGCTATGGAAAGAAAGAATTCAATTCTCATCCCTTCACTTCAAAGCGGGAGCCATACTCCCGACTTCTCTCCACTACCAAAGAGAAGAGAAGATAAAGAACAAAGTCGGATCATCTCTTCCTTCTGGCTCCATTTATGGCTTATGGATCCTGGGATGGTTTCCAATGGGCAACTATGGAAAGCGAAGAGACTTAGAGGAGAAGACTTGCTTGTTAAAGGCAGGTTTGGAGCCTCATTCAAAGTTACAAGCTGATCCACTTGCTTTATCAATTACAGGAAAGTCGTCCTAGGCTCTAAAGCTAACCCATACCTTTCATTCATTAAGTCCCTCTCCCTCTCTCTGCAAATCTCATTCTTAAACCCTTATTCTTCTCTTTCTTTACACAGTAAAAAAATATGGGAAAAAAAGTAAAATTGGAGGGCTAATATCAGTAATACAACCTCCTTTTTCTTTTCTCAATTAAATTTTTTGTGTTTTTAGTGGTGGGATTCATGGAAAATTTGTGGAAATGTGTTTGTGTTTGCTAGGTTTTTAGAATTGGAATTGGATTTTCTTTATTGGTGTTTTTGTTGGGTTTTTAATCGGGGGTATTTGTGAGGATTGGGTGAAAATGTTTTTTTGTTTTGGTGGATCCAAATCAACCTATCTAACCCGTGACCCGATTATTAGACCGGATCGATTACTGGATCGGGTTTAAAAACTATGAGTGAAACAATAAAAAAAACATATCACGTTCGATAGATAAATTCACCAAATTATTGAATCAGGTAACCTAAGTCAACTCGTCCAACTCGTGAACTCAATCATGAACTTTATTGGAATTAAAATATTTTTTTCTTGAAAGTATTGTTATTTAATTTTATGATAACAAAAATATACGATCTCAAATTGAACACTAACCCAATATTAGAATTTTTTTTGAGACCGCAATAATATCATATAAAACAAAATAAAATAAATTATGAAATTCAATTCTCATCAATCTAATATAGAATAATAAAAGAGAAAAAATAAATTTAAACAAGAAAAAAAATATAAGTAATACATGTCAAATCCACAAATAGTCCATGAACTTTCTAAAATTTAATAACATGATTTTTTTTCTGAAATTATTTTTTTTTAATTTTATAATAAAAATAGACAATCACAAAATTAATTTCAATTAAAAAAATAAGAAAAATAAAAGGTACCCGCTAAATCCATGAATCGAGGCAACTAAGGTTACCTTGTTAAATTCATAAATCAATTTATTAACTCTACAATGTTTAATAATATTATTTTTTAAAAAATTATTTTTTATTTAACTATCTTTTGAGATATTTTTTTAATATTAATAAGATGCTAGATAGTTTTTTTTGATATTAGATCAAAACTCGATTAACAATTTTACTGTACTTCAAGGCCCTTAACATCAGCTTTTAAACACTGGTAACAATTTTATTCCCTGGATCAGAGACTTAGAGCATCTTCAAGAAGGGGAAGGGGAGATGCTATTTTAAAGATTTAAATTGATAAAATAATATTTTAAATAATATAAATATAATTTTTTTTCATGTAATGAAAAAAATCATTTGAAAAGTTAATTATATTGGAATGAAATAAATAAATATTTTATTTTTCTTTAATGATTTTTTTTTCACATGACTGTATTTAATTAATTAATTTTTTTTGTTGGTCTTATTTTGTTAGTTTTAGTTTTTTTAAGAGATATATACGTAGAAATATCATTTATGAGTGAAAAAAAAAACATTTTGATATTTTAATAAACTTCCCTCAAAGAAAAATCAAAACCAACTAAATAAGAACAACAAGGTTTCCCATTTAGCGCCGGAGTTGGAGTTGTTGCTCTTTCAAGTAACAAGGTTTTTATAGATGGATTCAGTAACGATACATGCATGCTAGCTCCATTAAATTTATACCACAAAGTTCAAGGCTTGGTAATCATTAAACATATAGAAGTAACTAAAATTACATGGTGGATATTGATACTGGAACCCAAAGAAGATTGCTTGGAGAGAAGAAATGGCTTACTGGAGAAGTTCCAGGCTTCATGCCAAGAAGTTGAAATGGTAGGATTCCTGGTAGATGTATCCGTGGCAAACAGTAGCAGCTTCCACTGTCTCCATTCTCACCTTCTAGAGTAACCTCGAGAACCTTGTTTCCACTCTCTTCATTGTGACAATAATAAACTGCGAAGGGTAAGGCAAAATATGGCATGCTACCATCTCTAGAGCTAGCAATTCTTTCAGGCCCTTCTGGGACAGTGTAGTTCCGTGCATGAAACTTTTCTTTCTTACCCTTTTATCAATTCTCCTGGGAAGCATGAAACTATTGTACTCTTACCATCCATTTTCATTCGTCGTATAGAATATAAATCTTCAACTTTTTTATATATATAGGCAAACATGTTATTGATAATTACGTGCCCATTAATCAGTCAAAACACGAGCATATTAAGGGAAATAGAATAAGTAATCATGTACCTAAATATAAAAGAAATGTTTTAAATCAGTTGCATGCATGGGTTAACAATTTGTTTTTTCTTCTGGGCAGCTTGCAGGCACCATTAATGGCAGAGAAGACCTTGGAGAATATCGGGGGAGAAATATGAGAGGACAGCCACTTCCTAAAGTAACTGAAGAGCTTATTGATAACCAAGCCAAGAGGCAAAAAAGTTGACCAACTTGTCAAGAATGTATCCTGACATGACATTATTTTCCTCGGAATTCTCACGGGACTTTTGCAGAGCCTAGGAAAGATAGACCTCTCGATTTGGATGATTAATTCCAATCGTCGTTTTTATCATGAAACTCCGGGGAATGAAAAGGAGAAAATGGATTTGGATGGTTGGTCGAACCACGTATTTGTCTTGGAACAACTACTCAGCCCAGCAATGATGATTGGTCCAACCATAATTTTAAAACCCGACCTGGTCATTGACCTGGTTAAGTAATCGGGTCACGGGTCAGATGGGTTGACTCGGGTTGATCCATATCAACCCCAAAAAAAAAAACAGCGGTTCCGAATTTGCAATAGCCACTGGCTACCCTTCTTGTCCTGTGAGACACAGTTTTCTCAACCAATCAATGAGCGATTATTATAGAATTTCTATGCGCCATTATCCCAGTTGCTACAAGATCTGACAATATATTAACTTATCATCAAGAAGCTGGGAAGAAGGAAGAAGGAAGAACGACACCCTATATATATATATTAGCTAGTAATTGGCATCGGAGATGCGCGTCGACCCTTTTATCTTTATTAAGTTATACTACTTCCACATGCCAGCTTATTGACTTCAAAGATTTGCTAATTTTTTATTTAATATCAAATATATTTTTTAAAAATTCTTTAACTTTAAAAAACTATTGTAAACATACAATTGTTAATCCACTCACAGTTCTTGAATCAAGAGAATCAAGATTTGTATTACGCTCGTCTGCTTTTATTTAATATCAACATATGACTTATATAGCCATTTACAGAAGTTTTACACTGCATGCATTATGCATGTTGACAGCCAGAGAATAACCGAATTGCAACAGAAATAACTACCATCCGTAATAATAGGATATGGTAACAGCATTACCAGAAAACAGAAAAGCAGCGGGAAAGTAAGCAATGAAAGAAACAAACAAACTACATTGTTAATTCCTTTAACAGACTATCATTCCCTCCCTTAAACTGTATTCAGTTTATGTTTGGAATTTCACATAATCCCAGCAATCTTCGAAGCTTTAAGAACACCTCTAACCCGAGAGGTTTTGTCATAATGTCGGCTATCTGATCTTGAGTTTTATAGTAACTCAAGTTAACCACATTCTTTTTCACCATTTCACGAAGGAAATGAAACCTGATATCAATATGCTTGCTTCTGCCGTGGAGAACAGGATTCTTGAAAAGTTTTATGCTGGAACTGTTATCGCACAAGATTGTAGTACATTCCTTCTGTTCACAACCAAGCTGCTCCAAGACTCTTCTTAGCCAAACACATTGACAGGCACATGAGGCAGCTGCAATGTACTCAGCTTCGGTTGTTGATAAACTAAGAACAGGCTGGTTCTTAGAAGACCATGATACTGCTCCAGAGCTGATTATAAACACACATCCTATAGTACTCTTGCGATCATCTATATCTCCAGCAAAGTCGCTATCTGAATAGGCTATGAGCTGCTGCAACCTCCTTTCTTATAGAAGATGCCCGGGTTCATTGTTCCCATCAGGTATCGGAGTAGCCTTTTTGCTGCTAACCAGTGTTGCTCCGTTGGGCATGACATGAACCTGCTAATAAGACTCACACCATACATTAAATCAGGTCTGGTTGCAGTTAAGTACATGAGGCTGCCAACCACCTGTTTGAACATACTTGCATCAACCTTGGTTCCCTCCTCATCCTTTGACAGTTTGCAGCCTGGAACTATAGGATTCTTCACTGGGTTGCATCTATCCATGCGAAATCGTTTTAAGATTTCTTGAGCATACCTCCTTTGACATATATAAATCCCTTCAGGATTTTGCAGCACCTCAATTCCCAAAAAGTACTTCATTTTTCTCAAGTCTGATATGTCAAATTCCAGCATCATGAGCTTTTTAAACTCTTCACACATGTTCCTGTCATTCCCAGTGAAGATCAAATCGTCAACATACAGACTGACAGTTAACAGCTTTCCTCCTTTTAGTTTAGTGAACAAGGTGTGCTCACAGTAACACTTTTTAAAGCCTTCGTGGATGAAGTAGGCCTCAATTTTGCTATACCAAGCTCGTGGAGCTTGTTTGAGGCCATACAGTGCCTTGTTTAGTTTGTAAACCTTGTGTTCCTCACCCTTTTTCTCATATCCTCGGGGCTGTTGGACAAAGACTTCCTCCCTGAGTTCACCATGCAGAAATGCGCTTTTCACATCCAGTTGAAAGATACTCCATCCTTCTTGAGTTGCTAGAGCAATTATCAAACGTATGGTATCTAATCTTGCAACGAGAGCATATACCTCAGTGTAGTCAATCCCATACTGTTGTGCATATCCCTTTGCCACAAGTCTAGCCTTGTATTTGTCTATCTCACCACTTTCATTGAGTTTTGTTTTAAATATTCATTTAACTCCAATGCTGTTTACTCCTTCGGGTAGGGTGGTCAGAACCCATGTTTCATTTCGTTCAATAGCCTCAATCTCTTTGTTCATGACATCTCTCCATTTCTTGCTCTTCACAGCTTCCTCAAATGTGGATGGATCATCTTCTGTAAGAATAATCATAACATTTAAGCCCTCTTCTTCAGACAGATTCTCTCCTGTTTCGTACTCGTGCATCCAGGGTGGAATTCGTCTTACCCTCCCTGAAACTGAAGGATTCACTTCATGTGTCACACTAGAATGTGCATAAGTACTGCCACTTGGACCTGCCTCATTCATGCCCTTGAAGAAGGCCTCTTCATTCTCGTTGGCATCTGTTCCAAGTTCCCCAGTTGAACTTGTTTCTTCATTTTCATTATCCCCTGTTCCCAGTTTTTGTGCATTTTGAGCTCCATCAGTTTCTTCTTCAGGATCACCCCATTCTAGTACATCTGAGATTATTTCTTCCCTGCTCATGTCCCAATTCCAGCCTTTAGTTTCTTCAAAAACAACATCCCTGCTAACAATTATTTTCTTAGAAACTGGATCAAATAGTCTGTAAGCTTTTAATTCATCACTCACTCCCAACAAAACACACAGTATGCTTTTATCATCCAACTTAATTCTTCTCTGGTTTGGTACATGTACATGGGCCAAGCACCCAAAGACCCTGAAATATTCTACAGTAGGCTTCATACCACTCCATGCTTCCTCTGGAGTTGAGTGTTGGACGGCTAGAGTAGGACTCCTGTTGAGCACATGCACACACCACCTTACAGCTTCTGGCCAGAAAACCTTTGGAACCTGTTTATCTGTAAGAATACACCGCACTAAATTCATCACAGTCCTGTTCTTTCTCTCAGCGACTCCATTCTGCTGAGAAGTATAGGCCGTGGTTAGTTGTCTGGTTATGCCATTTTCTTTGCAAAATTCCTCAAACTCATTTGAGTTAAACTCGCCACCTATATTAGTCCTTAAACATTTGAGGTAGGCTCCTGTTTCCTTTTCAACACATGCCTTGTATCTTTTAAACATGGTAAAGGCTTCTGATTTTTCATGCAAGAAGTAGATCCACATTTTTCGACTGAAATCATCAATAAAGCTCAAGAAATACCTCTTGTTGCTGTTTGATGCCGGATTTATAGGGCCACATATATCTGCATGCACCAATTCCAGCTTCTGTGATGCCCTCCATAGGCTTTTTTTGGGAATAGATTCCCTGTGTTGTTTGCCAATTAGACATGTTGTGCAAACTTGTGCACAGGCTGCTGGTGAAGGCAGACCAGAAGGAAAACCGTTAACCATCCTTTTAGATTGAAGGGTTCTTAACCCTTTAAAGCTCACATGGTCGAATCTGCAATGCCATAGGTAACTTTCATCCTCTATCATAGCTTGAAGACAAGTAGTAGCTTTAGGTATCATTGTTGCGAGCATAACAAACATCCTGTTTGTACTCATTTCGGATTGAATGATTAAGCCCTTAGTAGGATGGAAAACTTTACACTTCCCATGCTGAATCAAAATTGTTACTCCTTTGTCTTGAAGTTGCCCCATGCTTAACAGGTTATTTTTCAGCTCAGGAATGTAATAGACTTCTGAAATTACTTGAGTAATTCCATTTACTTTTATTTGTGTGTTTCCCTTCCCCATAACTGCCATCTTTGAGTTGTTGCCTAGCTTTTATTGTGTGTCTGAATTGATCATCCAGTTCTGAGAACCATTCTTTAGTCCCACTTATGTGGTTGCTACATCTTGAATCAAGAAACCAGATCTCTTTTCTTTCCTCATGGTTAAGCTCTTCATAAGCCATTAATAGCAATTCTTCTCCTTCATCTGTTTCTGCATAATTAACTCATTTCTCACAAGCAGGACACTCATATTGAAAGTGTCCTAATTTATGACACTTGAAGCATTCTATAATGGCCTTGTTAAATTGTAGTATGTCACGACCTCTTCCTCTTCCTCTAAACACTCCTCAACCTCTTCCTCTACCAGTGTTTTCTTCGTAAGTAATCTTCAGAGCCTGCTCTTCTCCTCGATGACCATTCATTCATTGTTCATGGACCAGTAGACTGCTCTGCAGCTCATCAATGGTCAATGTGTTTAAGTCATTTGACTCTTCGATGGAACAAACCACATAATCAAATTTTGCAGTCATGGACCTCAGAACTTTTTCATTGATTATGGTTTGGCTCATCTAATCACCATGAGTCTTTATTTTATTGGCTATAGTGATAGCACGACCAAAGTAATTGTTAACTGTTTCTCCCTCCTTCATGTGCAGAGTCTCAAAATCCCTCCTAAGTGCTTGTAGTTGTGCCTTCACCTTAGTAGAGCCTTGGTACTTCTGTTTCATAGAGTCCCAAATTCCTTTTGAAGTGTCTCTATTGAGTATGGTCTCCATGACATTTCGATCTATGGCTTGAAAAAGGTAATTCTTCACCTTCAGGTCCTTCAGCTTCTGCCCCTCAATCAGTTTGCGTTGTTCTTCTGTTGCTCCTGCCATAGAAACAGATCCTGGCTCAGTCCTCTGTGTCACCTCCATTGACATCCCATTCTCTATAAGATCCCAATATTCTTTGGAGCGGAGAAAGTTCTCCATCAACATCGCCAAATGATCATAATGTCCATCAAATTTAGGAATGGCCGCCTACACAAAGCTGCTATTGTTGCTCTTCATAATTCTGTTGATTCTCCTGAGAGAAAGAAGAGAAGTTGAATTTTTCTTTCGTTCCTCACACACACTCACCATCAGATCTCCTATGATACGGCTCTGATACCAATTGTTAATCCACTCACAGCTCTTGAATCAAGAGAATCAAGATTTGTATTACGCTCGTCTGCTTTTATTTAATATCAACATATGGCTTATATAGCCACTTACAGAAGTTTTACACTGCATGCATTATGCATGTTGACAGCCAGAGAATAACCGAATTGCAACAGAAATAACTACCATCCGTAATAATAGAATATGGTAACAGCATTACCAGAAAACAGAAAAGGAGCGGGAAAGTAAGCAATGAAAGAAACAAACAAACTACACTGTTAATTCCTTTAACAGTCCATCAACAACATCATCCATCACGACAGCTTAATTATTTTATCTACACACAAAATTAAAATCCATCCTGGAAATTATAAATGATCCCTACTACAAAAATAAAAATAAAATTAATACACACAAAATTTGTTGTTAAGAGGAAAAATTACAAAAAAAAATAAAAATATATTAATCATCCGCTACCTCTCAAAATGGATGAAGATTCCTTCCCACCCCATTAACATTAGACAGAAATGAGAAACCCCACCAAATCCGGTCTGTAAGGCAAATAGGAGCGGCGTTTATCATCTTCATTACTCCTCACGTAATAATGTGCTCCTTTCGCTTCTTTCCTTTTCTCTATGCCCTGTTTATTATGGTTCCCATCTTGGTCATCGCTGACTAATCGCTGATGATGAAGGCCACTCTTCTTGTTATTAGGCATCAAGAACACAAAAGTATCCTTGCCATCACTATTACTCCGGTGAATAAAATCTTTGAACTTTCATCTCTTTGAATTAGACCCTGTAGAGCTGCTCTTCTTGCAGCTCCCTAGAGACCCCTCCTCCTTCTTTGGCGTCCACACACAGTAAGATCCAGGCTCTAGGCTGTCAATATCATCAGCTTCCGATGAAGAACACGAAAAGGTTTCACGGTCTTCATAGAAGAGCTTCCTGAGGGGTAATCTATTTGGTTTCTTGGCATCTTGGGTACTATTGGTTGCAGTTTTCGATCTGGGTAGGGATTCTTGGTCGTGTAAGAGTAACCATTGCTTCTGATATGCTGCGTTCAACTACCTCCTCCCTGAATCTTTAATTTTATCCATCAAAGCCATCTCTCCTCGTCTTTCTCTCACTATAGTTAATTGACCGGGTCTCACCCGGGTTTGACCGGGTGAACCGGGTCCCGAGTCGACTTGGTTTCGCTGGGCCAATTCCCGAACGAGTTTTTGCCTCCACCCGGACCGGTCCTAGGCCCGGGTCGGCCGGGTCCCGAGTCGACCCGCCGGGTCGGTTCGGGTTTTAAAACACTGGGTCCAACCATGAATTTATCATGGAACAACTACTGATACTGAGCTCAAGTGTGATTATTGGTCGAGCCACCGTTTCTATCACGGTACAACTACCGAGCCCAAGAGTGAGAATGCTTTTGAAAGTAAAATTATAAAATAATTTTAATATATATATATATATATATATATATTAAAATTAATGATTTTTAATTTAAATGTTGTAGATTTAACTATTGCTATTACTTCATGAAATAAATATTACTTTATATAAAATATTTTTTATTATGCCATTAAACCATTTACAATTCTATTACGTACAAAATTCATTCGACAAGAACTATGGTTTCTATAATTTTTTGAGCATGCAATAAAATTAGATAAAATATTATTAGGAATAAAATTGATTTGATATTACAATGTGAGTGAATTTAATTCACTCTACACTAGTTTTTCTGAAAAAAAATATTGTTTACATGACAATGCGAGTAAATTTAATTTACTCTAAACTAGTTTTTTTAAAAAAAATATTCAAAAACTTTAAAAAAAAATTGTTCACTCGAACAGTGCAAGTGCAAGTGAATTGCACTATTCACGTGAACAGTACAAACAGTGCAATTCACTTGCACTGTTTGCATGCACAATGCAATTTGAATTGCACTGTGCATGTAAACGCAGAATTTCAAAAAGCAGCTAGGAGCTACTTCGCCAAATTCGTGTGCAAAATGTGAATTTGCATAGGTTCCACCAAAATTAAATTGTATTTTTAAAATAATCAAACATTATGTTTGTTGTGGTTGCTTGAAACATAGAAGCAACCACGCATACAAACGGCGTCTTAGCCTCCAAATAATGAAGTTAGCAGTGCTACCTCCTTGCTTCGAGTGCTATATTATAAAAATAAATGTGGATCCTTGATGATATGCTGTGAAGTCGATGAAATAAGTTGAGTTGTTGCTCAGTTTGTATTTTAGTGTCGCGGTACGTTTGAGGTTAGGAAACAAGCCACCTCAATCAATTACGAGGTAAACATTACTGGACCAGGGTTTTATGCATCCTGTTGTAAATAGCTGGATTGGATTTGTACGTTATTTTAAGCCATGATTAGATCCATTCATGGCATAGAAATCAGGCAAGTTCTGGCTGGATTTACATGAAATCCAGTTATGCCCCAAATAGTTTTCGAAGCCGGGTTCTCCCGAAGAGAATACCTTTGTCTGTCATCGTAGAACACCAGCATTCCAAGACATTTCCAAGAAACGAAGTACAGAATCACCAATATTCTTTATTAGTCTTGTAAGAGGGAACATTGGTATACATCAGTCCATGACTATATCGACAAGCACTATTTTACAGACAAGCGTATGACATGATTCAAGTCTCAGGACATATCTTACAATCACAACCACAAATATTACTACTGCATTTATGAAAGCAAAGGCACCCAGACTATGTTATCTGCTGGGAAAATATGGCATACAGGGGCAGTTCCAGGCTTTATTTTCAGCACACGAAATGATGGGTTGTCAGGATCCCATCGAGAGGTGTCCATGTGGCAAACACCAATAGCTTGGACTCTATCTCCATTCTCACCACGAAGTGAAATCTCAAATAACCTGTTCCCACCTTCTTGGCTATGGCAATAATAAACTACATAAGGGTAAGGCATGGTATGACATCCTATCACTTTTGGTACCAAGATCTCTCTAGGCTCCTCCACAATGGTGTAGTTTTGTATAGGTGCAACTGGCTTTCTAAGATGATTGGTAGTTAAGGCTTTTACTTGGGTTTCCGATCCAAAAGTGGCCTGTGCAAAATCAAGCATGGATTCCAAGGAAGTAGCACAGAACTTGGTCTCACCTTCCATGAGTTCAAGTTCACATTGTGTTAGTGTATATTCCATGGCTTTGGCTTGAGGAGATTCTTTGGACAAAGAGAAAAATTCAAGAAGATAAGGTAATTTTGCTAAAGAGAAAGGAATTGAATTGGCTTCTTCTCTAGATATCAGATGAGGAGAAGTTGAAGGGTCTCTATAGTAGAAGTAAATTGGAAGTGTTTTTCCAACTTGCAGATCTTCTATGGTGAAGAAAATCTTGTCTGAAGGGTCCGTATGATTCATATGTGATGATAGATGAGCATGTTCATGGTTTCGATGATCACCATCCCTACTGTGCCTGGTTAGAAGATGATCATCCTTTGAAAGCTGTTGCAAATCAGGTTCTCGATTGTGTTGCAGACCGTTTGTATCATCATCCGGCACTTCTCTCCATCTTGTGTGAGTCATCTTTCTTGCACCACAGTCTTTAGCAAACTGTTATCAAAGCAAATATATAAATTATTAAACCAGAAGAACCAAATTTAGAAGCACTAATCTTGACAACAACAAATTAAAAATGAAAGAAAATCATGGCGGCAAGTGAAGAAGGGGAGACAAAGATTACCAGTAAAACAAGTAGAGAACAGAGGATAAGTCTCCAAGACAAAACATCAACACCCATCTCTGCTTCAGAAATCTTGAAATTAACCTCTCTTTCTTTCTACTTCTGCAAGTAAAAATTTGTACACCAGCTGGATCAGATAAAATCTAGTCTAACGTTTGAGATTATTTTTATTTCAAATGTAAGAAATAATTCACACTAATTTATTGAATTTTGCCTTAATATGGCTAGTTGCAGACATCATATCAAACTGTATTGGGGTCAACTGTTCTGGCGGATAGGCTAGAAAGCACTTCAATCTATGTCACCCCAGCTCAGGCATTCTTGGCTGTGCTTGATTTCTCCCATATGAACTCTTCCCTGGAAGATCGATTTCTAATATTATATTGATCATAAGTCAAACAAGCAAATTAAATATTGTTCTGCACTTATCTCAGGTTCATATTTCTCTGCATGATGTGGCCACACTTGTATTGATGTTGCAGGCACATGGCCATAGAAGTATTCGGTTGACTTGATCTGGTTCCTTGATTAATTCCATCCTTGCTTAAATTGCGAAATTAATCCACATGTAATCATCGACCTATAGTCTAGTTACTCTAGCTGTTGAAATGCGAGATTTTCAAAGAAGTGCGCATTTGAAGAACTTTCATCCCTAATCCCACATATTTATTGATGTAATTAATCTATGTAAATGTACCGGGAAGTTCATTGTATTGCGTTCTGACATACGTTGTTAAGATCAAATTCGTTTTCTATCTTGAAAGGTGGAAGGTTACCTGGCCCTAGAAAATGTTAGAATGTCAACGTTCGGAAGTAGTGGAGTTGAATGTTGATGAAATGTTAAGGCTGTGGGCGGCGCAGTGTTGAGCATGACTGCACGAGGGTGGATTACAGATATGGCAACCTTACATGCTTGTAGTGGTATCAACTTCAAGTCTTCCATTGCCATGAACTATACCCAACTAACGTTCTTGGCTTTCTCAAAAAATAATAGCATTGTTGACTTTAACATGCCTGGAATACATGGGGAGATCTGTACCTTTTATTCGTCCCTGCCGCTTGATGCAAATTGGACCTCAACTAGTGCCTCGAACGTGGTAAAAATGTCGGTCACTCTTGTCGACGATGCAGGTTGAAATATTCTCAAGAAGCTGCTCATACGCAAAATTGCAAGAATTTTATAAGGCGAACACGATCTGGTGCAGGACGTATTTATGAGATGGAAATCCGCGTCTCTATTAATGTTGCGTCCTCTTTTTTTTTCTTTTTTTTTGAAGGTTATCATTTTGCATGGGCATTTTTACAAAAAAAAAAAGCTTCATCAAATATGATTAGCGTCTAAGAACCGTAGTTGGTCAAAGAAATTATTCTTAGTTAAATATATTCATATAAAACAATAAATTAAAAAAATAGATATATTAAAAAATAATTTTTCATTCGTTTTGCATGTAAAACAAACAAAATTGAATTTATCGGTAGATATGATAATGGAACTGTGAATCTAATAGTTCTGGTTCTCCGTATCGAATTGTGACTATAACATGAAATGCTTGGACGTTGTGGGCTGAATATATTCCACCCAAACAGCCTTTGATACATACGAGGGTTTGAAATCCTTCGAAATAGCCACATCCTTTCAGTATGGAAGCTATCTTTCTTTCACATATTTTTTTGGTTTTTTTGTGTCTCGTGTCAAAAATCACACAACTTATATGGTACAAATGAATTATATGTTAATAATTAAAAAATAAAATTTTAAAATTTAGATTAAAAAAATTTATCTTGATTTCAATTTTATCTAATTGCAGCATTATTCTCCCAAACCCTCCTGACAACAACGTTGTCAACTCTATCCTAGTAAAAAATTTCACTGTAGTTCAAATTTGTAAGAGAATAATTCTATTAATATTAATAAACTAACTAGATTACCATAAAAAAAATTAAGTTAATACTAACCTTAAACCTTCTGAACTATGTATCAATCATGGGTTTCCATATGTAAATAACTCAAGATGCATGTTTCTTGATTTTTACTGAAAACTGAGAATGAACCCTATTAAAATGCTTCCAGATTTCATCACCAGAAGGGTACACCATCACTTCATCCACCACATCATGTGTATGATTCCATATCATGTACTCAACAGTTGTTGGAGACATGAATAACCTTTATAGTTTAGGTGTGATTGGAAAATATCTAAATTTTCTATGTACAACAACAATCTTTTCCCTACTAGTTCTAAGTTTATAACGAGCATGTCTACATATTCTACGCTTGATCAATTCTATATTTTTAAGGTAGTGCAACATGTAGAAGTTTAGACACGTGTTAATTTTTTTATATCCTAGTCTGAAGGGTTTCATCATGGATTTGATAGTATATAAGTTCTCTTTTAGCTTATTCCCTTTAAATAAAATGTTTTTTGTCCATTCGATAATTTTACCATAATCAGCTTACTTGATGATGAATACTTATGCAACAACTGATAATTTATTGTGATTTATGTATTTATTCTATAATGATTCATCATAGTCTTTTAAAAAATCAAAAAACTCGTTGAGGTATGCATTTTTTATGAGTTTTTATTCATGATTGGACATTCACCTAGTAAAGAAATTGCCAAGAAGCAAGTGCTTTATCTACAATAAAACTGGGATATCTGGCCAAAAATTGGAAGAAATAAGGGCAAGAGGAAATATATATGTTTCCACTTTTTAACAGAACCATCCACTTTATGTCCATAAAGACCAAATGAGAAACAAGCCGAGCGAATTCCTTCATTTTCCACTCGCCATATTCTGCGCCGTCCCAGCCTCAACTTTTAGAGATCAATGGCTTGCCTAGATCAACTTCGATGCAAACAGCAAGATTAGCCCTAGAACCTTTCAGCGTGGCTTCATCCACTTCTAAGTGTTCTCCCTAACTTATTACCAATTTTCTGGAGAAAAGCCAGTTATCATAATATTCAATATGCAATAATTCGGAATACGAACGAGGCTACTATTGACAGACTGTAAAGTAGTGATCCGAAACCATCCAAGGGCCACCAAACAGAATACGTTGGTAATCCTCATCGGACGTGAATTAATCTAGCAACGTAGTAATCATTCCCGGTATCAGCCAAGGTTACTGGTTGTTTCAACTTCCATAGTTGTTCCAATCTACTAACTTGGAACTTATAACCAACACGTTTACCACATATCTTACATATAAAAGCGTTTTGCCATGGTTTGCATATTCGTTTCTTATCAACAGCCGAAAGGTGAATTGTAGGGCAATCATCCTCTCGATCACTGTCCTGTTCAGATTTCTCATGGAATAAATCCAATCAACTAGTGGAGTCAACCCATCAGGGAGAATCATTAGTCAGAGCCTCCTTAGGCTTTCCGTTTAGGCTCCTCCTCCCCCATGAGTTCCTGAATGTGGACTTAGAGTCAACCAGGTCCGCTTCCTCCACAGAAATCTCAGGATTGGTCGCAGAGAGAGAGAGAGTGAGAGAGATCGCCTCCAATATTCCTTCTTATCGTCCTAAATTCTACAAATGCATGGGGTTATTGCCACAAAAGTCACAAGAAAATATTTGCAACGACGTGATATGATCATCTCAAAATGTCACTTCAAGAGCATCTGATAGGACATAACCATCTGCTGCACGCACAAGGCAAGAAAATGTTCAGGAATAAACCTGTTTTTAAAAAACAAACAATATTTAAAATTAATTTTTTAATATTTTTAGATTATTTTAATATATTAATGTTAAAATTAATTTTAAAAAAATAAAAATATATTATTTAATATATTTCTAAATAAAAAACATTTTTAATCACAACTATCAGCACACTTTCATACACCAAAACCATAATATTTCATCTCCACCAAAAGCTTATTTAGCAATGCATCGAACTCCATTCAAACCAACGGCTCTGCAATTAATCAAGCTCATCATCACTACGTGGATTAATTTCTTCTTTGTTTTCTTGATAGTTACATTTCTGTTTCTACTTCGTTGACAAATTGAATAGATATTGGTGTTCTAACGAACTTGATTATCTCTTTAAGACCATGCTCACATCACTAATCATAAAGTGTTTAAATATGTGATAACAATTATATTTTAAAATTATTTTTATTTTAAAATACATTAAAATAATATTTTAAAAGAAATTAGTTTTGATATTAACATATCAAAATGATTTAAAAACATCAAAAATATATTAATTAAATATAAAAAAATAATAATAAATGTTTTTAAAAATGTTTCCAAGACACTATTACTACCTGAAAAACAATATTTGATGCAACCCAGTAAACTTCTGATTGCTCTCTTGGTATCTAAAAGATATCTAGATAGCTCTCTCTTGATTAATCCGATAAGATTTTCTACAAAAAAACAAAAACTACTCGTAGATGTCATGTGGATGCGAAAATGAATAGCTGACTTTGGTAGGCAATGCCAACCAGCACCATGTCCATGTTCAACGTTGCTCTGGAACAAAATCAAACTTATTCAAAAAAGCAAATTGTACAAAATCTAGAAAAGAACGACAAATTGGTCATCCAACTCCACTCAGCTTTTACTTTGGTCTATAAAGCCTACACTAGGTAATGTTGTCTCAAAACTGTCGAAAAGACATTTCACAGTTATAAAAGCTCGAGAGCTGCTCAGAATAAATTTTTATTTTATATGGTTTTGATGTATTGGCTTTAAAAATAAATTTTTTAAAATAAAAATATATATTATTTTAATATATTTTTAAATAAAAAATATTTTAAAAAACATTATTTATAACTATATCAAACATCCTCCTTATCTCATGAATCATTGTGGATAAGTTGTTAGATACGTTAGTATTTACTGTCAAAATTGTGCCTATGAAAAAAAATTAATAATATAAGCAGAGTTGTTGTATTTATAATTCATCATATTTTTTTCTTAAATAAATCATCCTTGTAGATATATGTGTTGCAATAAGACCCTTTTGTATTTTTCTAACAAATAAAAATTAGTATCCCTAAGAAAGTAACCAAGTTAGATGATAGATTAGCGTTAAATAATGAATAATGTTTCAAGTGTGTGATTATTCTAGTTCCAGAAGGACCAAATTGTAAATTAATTGAGAATTAAGAGACTAGTTTGTTCTTTTCTCGTTTGAAAGTGGACAGCACTATTCGTGAATCAAGTTCCAGAAAAGAAAAGAGAGCCAGGAATTCTGGGCTACCTATTATCCACGTATCAAGTTGACTTTAGCCTAGAGAGCCAGCTTTTCTCGTGGGCGTTAGAATCAAATCTAGCCTCCAGGGAAAAAAAAAAAAAAAGTTTCCTCTCTATTCTTTAAATAAATATATATCTTTTATAAAAGTCACAGCAACCCACTAATGTCCCATCTAGAAACGCGGCTGCGTTCTAAAAAATTTAAATTTTTTTTTTGTTAAAATTTAATATGATTTGTACGTTTTGAATCGTTTTGATATGCTGATGTCAAAAATGATTTTTAAAAAATAAAAAAACATCATTGGCATGCATTTTAACACGAAAAGTTATTTGAAAAGCACCCATAACCACACTGTCAAACACGCTCTAACTCTTTTTCCCTACTTTTTTTTAACTCTCCCCGTAGTGGTCAGCTGATAGTCAATGATAGAATCCCTGCATGGAATGCAACGGCAGGCACAAATACTGTGGAACTAATAATATCAGGCTTGAATTTGTTCTCTTTGACAGGAATTCTGGGCTACCTTGATAATCTCATAAATATATCAGCCTTTTCAGTTATTTAATTACAACAAAAATGCATGGAGTTCCTTGCAGGTTACTAAAAACATAAGGGATCGGAGAAGGATGATGCAATTTGTTCATCAATGATTACTTCCCAGAAATTGATACATTAGAATCTTATACAAGAACTGGTTATCAAAACTAAACAGTAACTTCGAGCCAGCAGAATTCTCGCCAAACCAACTGTTGATTTTTCAATGATGTTGTCTCCTTCCAGCCTTCATCACCATGTCCTCTGGTTCGCAACAAAAAACTTGTTTAATTATTTGTTTTTGTGAAGAGAGTACCCCGTCAAATTAAAAGCTTGAATATGAAAATCTGGAAACTGAAACTATAAAACTCTAGTTAGTACTACTGGGCTGTCCTGAAATTACAAATTCAAACTTTGAACTTGAAAATTATGTTGCGTCACCAACGTGTGGGATATAAGAGTTGACGATATTTGTGGAGACATCTAGATCTGCCATATCTTTCTCCTGAAAATTGATATCTTATTGATTGAACGTGTTTTTTATTTGAAGGTCAACTTCTAGGTTGCCGAAAACTGAAGATCTATAGCACTGTTATGACGGGTACGCATGTCAGCATGAACACTCTACGCACCTTTCCCACCTATTTTCTCCTGGAATTTTCCTATACCCTGAAAACCTCACCAAAACTACTTAATTTTTAGCTTCTTTGTCTTTTCTGCAGAAATTTCTGTGGGCATCTTCTCTTGGTAGTCAACTTAAAAGTTAAAACGGCATGATTTGTTCTCTACCATACAAAAACAAAGAAAGAAAAGGAAAGGAAAACAGGGAGGGGTAGTCCGATAGACAAGAAGTTTGACAACTTACAAGGACATCATGCAACTGTTCATCTTCGAGAAGTCCTTCATTTGAAAAACAATTATAATTGTTCAGGGAAAGAATTATAAAAAGCGCCTACTGCCACGCACAGGCCGTTGATTTTTTGTTTTTTGTTTTTTTTGCTGTCGAGGCCATCGAATCTTGAACATGCATGTGACTTTTTCATTTTTTCAAAACCAATCTCAATTAATCTATGAATTTTCTCTACTAAATCTCATGCTTGATAAAAAAGAAAGAAAGTGTTGAATACATAATACACATCATCACTCTAAATTGTGGTCGGTAGTTATTACAAAAGTGATGGAACAACTTCAGTTCACCGACACACAAGCAAAAAAAATTATATAAGTTTCTAACTAGTATCATAAAATGAATTTGTTTGCCATGGCTTGGCTTGGCAATATTTTTTTTTCTTTTATTCTAAAAATGGCATTATGCCAATAATTTTATTGGTGATATTCTAAAATCTAATATATTTAAGAAACAAGTTATTTGGTATTTGGATAATGATTAATCAAATATCAATGTCTTTAATGTCCTTCTTCTTATCCCGGGAAGTCCAAAACTAACAGTAGAAGTCTTAGTACTTGCAAAAACAATCCCTACGATGGGATTTAAAGACCCTCCAATGATAAAGTTAGTAATTTTAAATAGAAAAGATAATAAATAAAAGAAGGAGCCTTAAATCCTAATAACAAGAGTGTTTGTTCTTTTTTTTTTGTGATTAATACTCTTGAAATATATGAGCTTTTAGAGTATGAAAAGTTGTGAACCTCATAACTCAATAGTTGAAGGGGTATTTATAACCCTTAAACCTTGTCATCTTTAGAAAAATGAAAGACTAAGAAGTTCTTAACTTCTGATGACATTAATAAAGGATAAATATCTATTACATATCATTAATAAGGGACACATATCTCTTACACATCATTAATTAATGAGATTGAAAATGTGATAGGCCCCCTGAGAGACCTTTTATATATCTATAGATGTAAGGCTATAATTACTTTATACATGAACAGTTCATAAAGATAAAATTATATAGTTCTAGCATGGATTTCTAAGTCCAATTAGATCTGGCGTAGATCCAAACCTAGGGGAAATGGGTACAATGTCTTACTGGATCCACAGTGACTTGGGGTCATTTCATGGTTGAACCCAAGTATAATTGGTCTGACATCTCTCTATACCCACAATGACTTGGGCTTAGCTCATGGTTGAACCCAAGTACGTTGGGTTTTACATCTCGTTGGGCCCACGGTGACTTGAACTCTCATTCATGAACCTGAGTATGTTAGGTCTGCCATTTCACCAGACCCACGGTGACTTAAGCTCAGCTCATGGTTGAACCCGAGTATACTAGATCTGACATCTTGCTAGACCTATGATGACTTCGGCCCAGCTCATGGCTGAACCCCAATATGTTAGGTTTAGTATATTGCCAAACTTGTGGTGACTTGAGCTTAGCTCCTGCTGAACTCGAGTATGTTAGGTCTAGCATCTCACCAGACATACGGTGACTTGGGCTTAGCTCCTGCTAAACTCGAGTATATTGGGTCTAGAATCTCGTCGGACCAGTGATGACTTGAGCTTAGCTCATAGCTAAACTCAAGCATATTGGGTATGGAATCTCGTCAAATCCGTGATGACTTGGACTTAGTTTATGGCTAAACCTGAGTCTATTGGGTTTAGCATCTCACAGAACCCGTGATGACTTAAGCTCAGCTCATGGTTGAATCCAAGTATATTAGGTATGACATCTCGTCAGACCCTCGGTGACTTGGGCTCTGCTCATGGTTGAACCCATAGTATGTTGAATCTAGCATTTTGATAGATTCACTATGACTTGGGCTCAGCTTATAGTTAAACTCAAGTATTTTAGGTCTAACACCTCTTCAAACCCATGATGACTTAGGTTCGGCTCATAGCTAAATCCAAGTATATTGGGTCTAGCAACGCACCAAACCCACAATAACTTAGGCTCAACTTATGGTTAAACCCAAGTAAGTTAGGTCTGACATCTTTGCAGACTCATGTTTGATTAGGCTAATACCCTATTTATCGATTTGGACTCTTTCAAAGCATAAAATTATTGAGTAAAAACAATATTGACTCATTAGTTGCCCCCTTAAGTTTATGCATGTTAAATGTAAAGACTTAAAAGACTTTTTAGGAGACAATTGGTCAAACTACCTTGTCCTCCCTAGGTAAAAAGTGTCTCCCCAAATTGATCTAAAACGATGTCTGAGGGAAGCGAAAAGGTTTTTTTTTAAGACCATTCAGCTGCGTGTAATTAATATGCTAAAATGATTAGGCTTTCTAGGGTTTATGATGCCACACCACGTGCTTTTCATTTTGTTGAGAGGAAGAAAAGGTGATGACTTATATATTTTCCCTTAGTTTCATTTTTTTACTTTTGCCAAAAATTTCCTTTACTTTCTCTAAACTGGGAGTCTAATACAAAATCATACAAGAGCAAATCTCTTCATAGAGAAGTCATTCACTTAGGTAAACACATAAATCTTCATCTTTTGTTCTTTTTATCAAAAGACTTCTTAAAAATTTTAAGAATGGCTTCTAAAAAAGAAAAGAAAACTATGTCTCCTAAAGATATTTTAGTTTCAGACCTAAAATTAAAATCACTTGTCAAGGATCTACGACTATTAGAATAGGCCTTAAATCTAAAAAAGGCATTGCTCAACCTTCTTCTACTAGAAAAAAGGATGAGAATACCCCCCATTATGTTTACAACCAGGGGATTACTTGGTCAGGTTACCAGCGTCTAGTGATTGTATCTCGCAGGTCACCAGCAAGCATAAAGATGGTCAATTTATCATTACTTCCTCTATGTGCATGTTTGAGTTTAGGTACTCGTTCCTCTTATAAGAATTTGTAAGAGATGCGCTTAGATACTATAATTTAAACTCTGATCAGCACCACCTGGTAAATGGATTATTTTGGTTGTTTTTGATAAATTTTTCAAGGTCCTTAAAGAGAATTCAGGTAATACTACACCTTGATCAGTAGTGTTGACAGGAGGCCCTTATATCCTCTAGTTCTTTAACTTCTCTAACAGGCTAAAGGGGCTCATGAAAGATACTTTCAAAGGGAAGTCCTCTTACTCAAACTTTGATTGATGAACTCATCCTTCAAAGGGTAACATATGGTTATTACTCTTGCATGATGAACAAGAATTTTGATTCTTGCCAAAATTTACAGCAAAAATTTCCTAAATTATGACCTTTATGTCACTTGTAAATCCTAAACTCAAGATGTTACATAAAGGGCTAGCCTTGATGCAAAACATGTGTAGAAAAATTACATCCTAAAGAAATGTTCTAATCCTTTTATATGAGACAGAGGATATGTTTACTACTTCGTCTCTAAAAAATGGGTCTCTTATTATCCTCGTGATCACCCTCATGGTGGCAATATAGGGGAATCAAAAGGTAATGAGATGGCACATATATTAATCATTACCAGTCCAAACACTTAACAAAGAGTTGAATGGTTTCACAAACTTAAAACCCTTACTAAAAGTCATAGGATAAGTCGTTACTCCCCCACCTAACCTAAAGTTTCTATATATGTGCATTCCAAAATGATATATCACAAATAAACTAGTGATGCATAAAAACATTTATCCATATTCAATATACATGCATGAAAAGGATAAAACATGTTAAAGCGTAAATAAGTAAGCCAAATGTGAAAATTTAAATGCATAAAATCAAATAAACCACATAAAACACACAAAGTCTAGTCCAATATTGTCAAAACAAAAAGTCTCCAGTTGAGTTGTTATTTTATCGTACCTGACGCGTGTGGCATGGTGTTGGCGGAGGGCAAGGCGTTGCCACCTAGTTGTTTGGTATATGTTCATACACCTAAATGTACTTATCTTATCAGAAATTTCAAGGATAAAACACTAGTTTTGGTTAAGGAAGGTATTAGCACCACTATCACACCTTACCTGAGATAAGTTGCATTGTGTGGTTTAGATGTAGTTTAGAGGTTTTGATGGATTCTTAACCGGTGATCAGTATACAGCTCAAAAAAAAGTTAATTCTTATGAATAAATCTAGCATTTCAAATTTATTATATTATGGGCTAGTATGCCCAGATAAATTCTTATGGAAAGAGTTCATGTAGGTACTTTGACAGGGTCCACATATCATGGAAGGCGAAAGGGTTTTTCATAACTCGGATTTCGCAGTGAAAAATACTCCCAATTAAAATTGATAAATATCTAAACTAATTCTGAAAATTTTCTAGGCCATGTTTGTTTGGAAAGTAGTTTCCGGGAAACCACTTTTCAAACTTTCCTGTGTTTGTTTGCCATTAGGAATGTTGGTCAACGGAAACCACTTTCCGGTCAACGGATAACACTTTCCAGTCAACGGAAACACTTTTCGGTCAACGGAAAACACTTTCCAGTCAAAAAAAATTGGTTTGGTTTCCAGGAAAGTGTTTTTCTTTTTTGTTGTGTTTGTTTTTCGAAAAGTGGTTTCCGGGAAACCATTTTCCAAACTTTCCTGTGTTTGTTTGCCATTAGAAAAGTTGGTCAATGAAAAACACTTTCCAGTCATTATTTGCTTTAGAAATGTCAAAGGAAAATTTGGCTTGGTTTTCAGAAAAGTGTTTTCCTGGAAAATTTCGGTGGAAAACACTTTTCGAAAGTTATAAAAAATTTAGAAATGTCATTATTTGCTGATTATATCAAATTTAATACTCAAACTTTTGATTGTTATATATAATTTGTTTTGAATATTTATTTTTCAATTTCATCTCTTAAAATTTAATTTTTATATTAATTTTGGTCCTTATTTTTATAATTACTATTTACTTTTTCCTTATCATTTTTTTATTGAAATTTTTTATCTATCAAATTTGGTCCTCATTTTTTTTATTGTTACTTGTTTTATTTGAAATAATTTATGAAATGTTAATTATTATTATTTTAATTTCTTCATCTTTCATTTTTTTTAATTTTTTAGATTTGATCTCTATTATTTTGATTATTATTTATTTTATTTGAGATAATTTATGAAATTATATTTTTTTTCAATTTCATTCTCATTCAACTTTTTTATTTGTAAAATTTGTTCCTCATTATTTTAATAAACTTGAGAAAAATAAAACATTAATAAGTTATTTTCCAGCTCATTTTCTATGACATAACCAAACACTGGAAAGTGGTTTCCAACTTATTTTCCATTACACTACCAAACATTGAAATTCACTTTCCCCGGAATTTACTTTCCAAAAAAAAACTACTTTTTAGCAAACAAATGGGGCCCTAGTCAACTCCTAGCATTTAAATACCAGCCTATTTGTAAGTCCAATATTTATATCAAAATATTGACAGTTAACTTTCATGAATTAAAATTTATAGGGTTATTAAAATATTGATCAAATCATTGAGGAATTTTACAAACTTGTTGTAAATTCCAAAAAAATACAAAGAAGAACCAACGCAAGTATTTTATAAAACCATGCTAAAAACCATTTTTTTATTTTTTTATAAATAAAATGCAATATTTGCAAGGATTGTGTCGTATGTAATAAGCAAAATAAATTTTTTGATTTATAAACGAAATTATTCAAAAACTTTTAAAGCCATGTTTGGCAAAACCATATTTTTCTTCAAAATAGGTCTAAGGAGGTGTTTGCCAAACACATCCTTGAACCAAAATTCCTTTTAAAAAAACATTAGCAAACCAAACAAGGCCTTAAAAATCTGACCTGATTTTGACCTGTCCGGGTCAACCCGAAAACATTGGTTCAACCGTAAACCGAACCAAAAACCAAAGTTTAACCAAAAACTAAACCAAAACAAAGATTTAAACTGAAAAAAATCAAAAATTAAAAAAACCATAAAATTTTCTAACAAAAATAGATCAAATACCAAGGGAAACGAAGAATAGGAAGAACATTCAAACTCAAACCCAGCAATATAAACATCAAACCAGACCAGATTTCAAGCAATAGAAGTGATGGTTTTGTTCACAATCAAGCATATATCAAGAATCAAGTATCTATTCGCTTTGATTATCACTTGAACATCATAATTTTTGTCAAAATAAGTTTCAGTTTAAAATGAAACTCCTAGGATTAAAACCCACAAAAACATGTTATTAATGCGTGAAAACTCTAGATTATTGACTATTGATGACATGCAAACTTGCAGAAACCAAAATCAAATAAAACTGTAATATAAAATTAGCACATGAGACGATATTATTCGGATAAACATAAAGAATTTGAACCCAGGTTGCCCAAAAATGCCTAAGCTACTGCTAAACCTAAAAATTGGCCTTATAGGCCTTTAAACTTCTAGTTTTTGGTCCTTACCACGTTATAAAAAACGAGCATGTTTGACTCAAAACAAACAATAAAAACAAGTCATTAAAATCACTCATTAGATTTTTCCTTCCAAAACTGCTGCTCCAATGATAACCAACTAAAAACATCACATATCAATCCAAAACTGACTCTTTAAACACTAAGGATCAAAACCAAACTTAGAAACCAAGACCATATATTAGCAACCTATAAAAATCATCACAAACCTACTACCATATTTGACAGATTCTAAAAATCATTGCATTTCAACAAAAACAACATCTAAACATCCAACAAACATTAATAACAACTTTAAAACATGATTAATTAATAAAAATAACATTTTCATTCATTAATCCATGTATATGCTAAAACATAAAATAATGTTGAAAAGATTCAAAAACATCATTAAATATTGAAAAAGAATGAATGGGTAGACCACATGAACTCTACCCTTGAGTTTTCATATAGTTTACATTCTCTAAAATTGTTGGTTATAAGCTGCTACTTCCCTTCCCTTTTCCTTCCTTTATTTTTTCCCTTTCATTTTCTATTATTTTCAAAGCTTATAAGACATTATGTATTAGGTCTTTGAAACTTTATACTAAGGTCTTTTTACAGAATATATCCTCATGTTTTTTCTTTTTTCTTCTTTATTTCTCTTTTTTTTTCTTGATTTTTCGGTAGGGTATTTATAAGATTTTATTTCTAAGGTTTTTAATGAATTCCCACATAAAGTGATCAAATATCAACCCTTTGATCAAAATAAGAGAGCTCTAGACAAATGTTAAAAACTGGAACCTTTGTCTTTCAATAGTTTTTTAGGATGATGATTTTGCCTTGGTGGTTTTCTCTTTTTTAAAGATAAAGGCATGCATTTCTCACCTACTAATCTTGGATGAAATATTTATTGCCCTTGATAAGAACCCTCTGGGATTTTTTAAGCATGAATACACGAAAAAGCTAGGTGGTTTTACACAAATAGGTATCTTAGTCAAGATTGACTAAGTTGACCACTTTCGAGACTTTATCGAGGCAAATTTGATGTCATCGTCATTAAAGACCACCTGAACTTTGTAGAGGAGGTGTACTCTTTTCATTCGGATCCAACTTTACTCAATTTGAAGGTTTGTAGCTCTATATTCATTATTTTGAAAGTGTCAAACTAGTTAGCTTAGAATCTAAAAATACAGTGATGGTTAATCAGGGACAAGATACTGTTGAGTTCGTTGAAAAGAATGAGATATAAACATTTAACAGGAGTAGTCGATCTTTATAGAGCGTGTGTTTCTAAGTTGAATAGTGGTGGTTACAGCCCTAGAGGTGGACAGAAACAACATATTTATTCGCTTGAAAATGTCTCATTGATTAATCGAAACTGTCAAAGAAGAAGCTAATTAGTGGTTGAACAACGCATCGTGTAGGTTAAACCCTAGAAATTAGGGTTTTTAATTTAGAATCTAACAGATTTCATTTTAGTCCTTATTCTTTCAATTGTTTTTAATGGCAACCGTAATTGTCTCACAATCTTTAATTTCATGCAATTTCATCCTTATCAAACTCAATCATCAAACCTAAAGTTTAGCATCATTTTCATCCTAGTTCTTAGTTTCTAATTTGTGCACTTGAACCCTTAGTTGACCATCAAACATTTAATTTTCTTCAATTTGGCCCCTGATTTGATCAATTTCAACCCATACATCACTTGTCTTTTTTAGTTTGATAATTGGTTTTGGATTTCTTCAATCAACTCCCTAATTGCCCGTCAAACTTCAATATTTATACAATTAATCCCTTGATTTGACCAAATTAACTCTTTAAAATTGCAAATCGACCTCCAGACTTTAATTTCTTCCAATTAAAGTCTGAATTGACTTCAAATATTAATTTTTCTTGTAACCAAGTCCTTAATAAAAATAATTAAGCCTTTCAAAATTCTCTTTGAGTCCTTACCTATCCAAATTTGTATTTTTTTTACCCTAAATAAAAATATTTTCACCAAATGAGTCTTTTATCAATCAAAATTGGGTTCATGTATATCCTCTTGTATTTTTGGATTTTATTTTTCTATTTCTTTTCTTGGTTTTTTCTATAGGATAAAAAATAGGTAACAACAAATGTTTTCTCTTTACAATGCTTACAAAGCAAAATCTTATCAAGGTTTTGCATAGTGAGTTTGTAAAGAAAAAGTGTATATCTAACTTACTAGGTGATCCGCCCATCCAAAGAATTTGCTTTTTTAAAGAAAATTGTCTCATTATCGCGAGTGACCTATCCTTCAAAAATTGGTTTATTCTTATGGGCGATCTATCTTTTTTCAAATTCCCAAAAAAAAATTCAAAGCACATCTATATTGCCCTGAAATTGGTCTATTTTTATAGGCAAACTGTCCATTTTTAAATTTTAAAAATGACATTTTCACGGGCGACCGACCTCCCCTTTTCAAATTCCAAAAAGAATTTCAATGAGCATCTATACTTCCCTAAAATTGATCAATTTTCACAGGGCTACCTATCAATTTTGAAATTCAAAAGTGTTGGCCTATTTTCATGGGTGGCTTATCATTTTTAAATTCCAAAAATAATTTTAGCAAGCATTCATTCTTCCTTGAAATTGGTCTATTTTCATGGGCGACCTACCCATTTTAATTTTTTTTAAAAATAAATTAGTCTATTTTCATAGGCGACCTACCTTATTCAAATTCCAAATACTAGGATCTACATTGAATTATTCCAAAACTTTTCTAAAATGAAATTTCAAAACAAAAATACCCTTCAAGGGTAAACTTTTAAAAGGAATGTCTTGTCTTACGAACTTAGTTATCCATACCCTATGGGTTGGATCTCTTTTCTATTTCTCGGCTTTCATTCACCCGGAGGTGGATCTGAGACTTGTAGAGGTGTATTTTCTTTTGTCTATATTAATAAGTGGATGAAGTGTTGGTTGTGCATGAGTGTTTATAGTGGCAGGGAGATCTTTTACACATCATATTTTAGGGGTGTCTTGATTCTCTATCATTAATGATGAGTAGAAATATCATTAAACTAGTAGGATAATTAATAGTCTTTTGAAAGGTTTCCCACAAACGACACCAATTAATGATGTCTTAAAATCTAATATGTTCAATGAATAGGTTATTTGGTATTTGGATAGTGGTTAATTAAATATTCATGTCCTTAATTTTCTTCTCCTTAGCCTCGGAAATACAAAACTAACAGTAGAAGTCTTAGTACAAGCAAAAATAGTCCCTATCAATAAGATTTAAAAGACCATCCGATGATAAAGTCGGTAAATTTAAATGGAAAAGGCAATAAATGAAAGAAATAACATTAAATTCCAAAAACAATAGTATTTGTTCTTTTTTTTGTGATTAATGCTTTTTAAATATATGAAATTTTAGAATAAAAAAAGTTGTGAACCTTTTACCTAAATGGTTTAAATGGTATTTATAACTTATGAACTTTGTTGTTTTTAGAAGAAAAAAAAAAGACTAAAAACTCTTTAGCTGATAGCATTAATAAAAAAAACTATTAGAATTGAACATATATTATCTTAAAAATAATTTGAAATACCGTAAAAATATTTTTTTAGAAGCACTCTTGGTAATGAAATTCAAAACTATACCTTTAACTTGGACTGACATCACCTTTAGTGTAGATCTTTAATATTATTAGAATTGCGTGTAGATTTTATTCTTGTATTTAATAAGTGTAAAATGTTGGTATTGTTACGGTAATATATTAACCTACCCTTGTAATTAGTAAGTATTATTGCCATTATCTCCATCATAAAAGCACTCATCATTTCAATGGTGGTAAGCAAAACTTCTGGCTGTCGCCTGTCACCAAAAGAAGAGTGGAAATTTAAAATATTTTTTAGGTATTTTCGTTTGATAAGGTCAGTCGTGTTTCACATTTTCAACACATACGCACTGTGGTGACTGATGAACAGTAACTCTGGAAATAATTAAAAATTGTATCACCATCCATATTGGATTCCTTTCTGTTGCAAGCTCCTAGTGTGCTTTTATCGGTTTTGCCACCCCACTGACCATGAATTCACCCCCTCATCTGTATTTTATTACGCAAATATTTTTATTTTTTTTAATAATAGGGCAAAAGAAATTTGATAATCACTTTCCTACCCTTATATTTTGTTATAAATGGCAGAGATCAGCCAGGGACGGAGAAGCCTAGCTACCATACAAAGTACGAGTATCAAGATCAAGGTGTAGAATACTAGACATGAAGCCTTTCTTGGCTGTTCTTGTTCTCGTCTCTTTTCTCTCGGTAAGCATTTCATAACCATGTGAAACCCTCAGATTCCAGACAAGTCATGCTATTTCTTCTTTCTTTCTGATACCCTCGATTTGATTTTTACAAAAGATCCTTCTAATTCTTTTTTTTCCCCTCTTGGATTCATGGATTAACTAGAAGATCTAAAGTTGTTGACTGGGTTGTTGTTGCTTGTTTTGTTTTCCATCTAGTTTACGCCCTAGCTAACATGCTCTTCACCTGTTTGGACTTAGTTTGTTGAGCTCAGGGATGCAAGAAAGGAGCCAAGGGAATATTACTGGAAGAGCATGACGAAGGATCAGCCTATGCCGGAAGCAATCAAGGACCTTTTCGTTCAAGATCCTGCCGGTGCTGGCAAACTGAACCATTTTGTCAAGGATTTCGATACGAGGCACAGCGCCATCATATATCACAGTCATGACGAGAAGGACAAGCTGAAAGAAACGAATCCTACGAATGCTCGGGATCACGAGGAAGACAAGGCATATGCGCCATGAGGAGAGAAAACTTGTGATCAAGACCTGTCACTTGTGTTTGTCGAGCATCAAGGAGTGCTGTGCTTTTAACTGGTTGATTAGTGTGTACAAGTGTGGCTATGTTATTAAATTAAAGATGCGCTCATAAAATTAGGCGCAAGTCGGTAGCTATATGAAGGGGGTTCAGAAACCTTTACTACAATAAAAAGAGACGATCATATCTCTTAAGAAATGATCAATTAAATACATTTTTGTCAAGAATATTGTCAGGTCAATCACTAAAAGTTAAAAGCTATGTTCTTGATTGCTCGGATCTAAAAATCTTTAGCCATGTGAGTGGTTGATTTTTTCTCTTACAGTGGATAAAGAAGCAGCAAATCCTAGCTTCTGCAGAAAATAGCACCAGAAACATCAGCTTGCCAGATAATGATGTTCGCTAAAATCTTCAGGTCCCTCGCCATGCACGGTCACCAAAGCTTACGGGCTTCTTGTTGATTCCCAAAATATGTTCTGGGTTTAGAAATTGAGGCCCGGGAATAAATTTCTTTTTAAAAGTGGTTTTTTTATAAATTTTTAAAAAATATATTATTTTATAATGTTGGGTAGTATCATAAAAAATAAGTTATAAAATATTTTTTATTATTTGACTATATCATGAAAAATATACTGAAAAATAACTTATTAATTTTTTATTTTTTTTAAGTTTATTAAAATAACGAGGAACAAATCTTACAAATTAAAAAATTGAATGTGAATGAAATTGAAAAATAAAATTTAATTCCATAAACTATATCAAATAAAATAAATAATAATCAGAATAACGAAGATCAAATCTAAATAGATAAAAAAAAGTTGAAAAATGATGAAATTAAAAAAAATTATAATTTCATAAATTATTTCAAATAAAATAAAAACATTAAAAAAATAAGGACTAAAACTAATTGATAAAAAATTTCAATTAAAAAAATAATTAAAGAAAAACAAATAATAATCATAAAAATAAAGATCAAAGTTGAAATAAAAATCAAATTAAATCAAATTCTAATAAATAAAATTGAAGAAAAAAAATTAAAACAAAATATATTATAATCAAAAGTTTAAATATCAAATTTGATATAATTAGTAAATAATATGACATTTCTATATTTTTCATAACTTTTTGAAAGTATTTTCCATCTAAAATAAAAAAATATATATTTTCTTAAAAACCAAGCCAATTTTTTTTTTTTTTACTAGAAAGTATTTTTTATTAATTAACTTTTTTAATAATAAATAAATATAAAAAAATAAAAATATTTTTTAAAAAATTAATTTTTATAAAAATAATCGAGGTATAAGAGCATATCTTTAGCCCTGATCATGTACTATCACCAAAATTTTAGGGTTTTTAGAGAATAAAAGTAATAGCAATCTGAAGGGGAGTTTTAGCATATCGGCTAGAAGAATGTAGAGATTGGGATCAGGGATTTCTCTTAAAAGGTTTTAGATTCAGCCATAAAGTTTATGAGTTGGAGATTCGTGTTTTTATTAAATAATAGAAAGTATCATGATTTTATTTAAAAAAAAAACTAGGAAGATTTTGTTTAGCAAGCAAGGCTGAGCTTGATTAAATATTATTACTTGTAGGCCACTATGATTTGAAAACAATCCACAAATATTCATAAAAGTACAGGCTAATATTTGATTCGATAAAAATACATTGTATTTCAAAAACCATAATATGTAATGAATAGACCTTTTTTTTAATATATATTAAATATATTGTCTTAAAATATTTAATTCAACATGCCAAATAAAAAAATATTTTTTAAGTTAAAAAAATGCATGTCAATAATAATATATAAACCAAGAAAATGGTGTTTTAATATAGCAATTGCAACATTGTTATATTTTCCTACTATGTTAATAATAAAATTAAGATATTACCTGTCTTTATTAAAATATATTTTTTCATTATATTTATTATATATAAGAATTAATTTTTTGATTTACGGTTATATTTTTTACTTGTTATCAAAAAACATGTTAATGGTCTCCATGGGGCGTAGCATGATGGCAAAGGGCTTGAGATCTGCACAATAGGTCTCGAGTTCGAGTCAGGGCGTGCACCTCTTGTAAAAGCCTGAGACAACTAGGGTTTTACTCACTCACCTGAGCCCACAAAGTGCACTTTCCAGGGGGTGGGGTTTCCTCGAATCCAAAAACAAACATGTTAATAACACCTACACATTAATTCATTTGTGTTACAAAAACATTATTCGATCTACAATTAGGCTAGTCAAATAGACGCGTGAATACTTTTTTTGCATTTATTATCACAAATGGTTCTTAATTTATTTAATTAAATATATGTATATAATTTTTTATTTATAATTATAATTTTTTGTTGTAAAAAATGCTTTTGAAAAGCTTGGACATTTATTTTTTTACCATAAAAATTATCCCAGCAACGGCAAATCATGGGTAAATAACTAATTCAACTCTATATCCAACTTACAAGGATATTAACAAAAAAAACATCCTGAAAAACATATTAATTAATCATGTTTTTCGTTGTAGGTTTATTTATACATTTAAAATAATCTTAAATAATATAAAATAAATTTTTAAAATCACCCATAACCAACATAATACCTTATTGATATCTTATTTGTCCATCAAAACTTTAAAAATACTCAAAACAGGTCAAAAAAAAGCTAATAACTAAAATTCAAGAAAATAATAAACCTGTTTCAAAATATATCAAATTATTAAGCTATACATGTGTAAGGATTTTTACATTTAATTATTAGTGGTGTCTGTTTGAAAAGGTAATTGCGACTGTTTTTCAAAGTGTTTTTTATTTAGAAATCTATTAAAATAATTATTTTTTATTTTTAAAATCAACACTTTAAAATGATTTAAAAACATTAAAAAAATATTAATTTAAAATAAAATAAAATTAAATATTTTTATAAACACTTTCAAAAGCCTATATAATTGTACTGGATTGGATTTTGCCTAACCACCGTATCAGAATCCTTAGCGTCAATATTATCATTTGAGCAATTTGGTATCATCGTCATCATTAGCAATATTATCCGCTTTCAGCTTCTTATCATGAAACAAAAATACACAAATAAAAATGGTAGAAAAAACAGTGATTATCACATGTCATTAAGAACAGTAATATCAACATTGATGTTTAATTTATACTTTTTTTAATTAAACCTTTTATTTTCTTAATATTCTGATATTTTTTTGTGTTGAATATTTTAAGTTAATTAGTTCTTTTTAGTCTTGAGTCTTTACTATTTTGAAATATTTAAAATTATTTTTAAATTCTTGAAATTGTATTTGCGTTCCATGATTTAAAATTAATTTATCTTTATTTTTATATTTAAATTAAAATTATATATATTGAATTAATATTTTGAGTTATATATAGTATATAATTTCAAAATGGAATATTGAAAAGTCAAAAGTCAAAAATTTATTATTTCAATAAAAAAAAAAGCAAAATACAATAATAGAATTGACAACCATAAAAAACTGTTTTTCCTTTTATAGTTTAAATCATGACTGCACCATTTTCTTTTGTTTTTATAAGAAAAAATCAGGTTTATTAACCGAAGCCTAGTAGAGGTAAGCATAAATAAGGCCTTTAAACCAATAAAAGTAATTGACGATCCAAAACTAAAAGTAATATTAAAATGAATACAAACACATCAGTCAAATACGCATTTATTATAACAAACCTGATTTTATAAATTTTTTTATGATATATTAAAAATTTTCAGTGATTTTTTTAAAATTAATTAATTAAAATTCCAATCATCAGTCACGTCAACGCCATGGGTCGTGATTTCTTCTCTTTGGACCTATAGCCATGGATGTTTGCTAATCTATTGAGAGAAAAAGTTACGAGGGAAGGGTGGCAATGGGCTATAGAGCGTGTTTGGCAGTATGGTTGTAGGTGCTTTTCAAATAATTTTTCATATTAAAATGCATATCAATGATTTTTTTTATTTTTTTTAAATTATTTTTAACATCAACACTTCAAAACGATCCAAAACGTACAAACCATATTAAATTTTAGTAAAAAAAAATTCAAATTTTTTAAAAACACAGCCGCAACCACGTTTCCAAACGCTGCCATAGTTTTTGAGGTGTCCATGTGACTGCTATGGAAACAAAGAAATGCATTTTTTAGGAGGCAGCAACGCCACGAAGGAATTTGATAGGAGATGTTAGAAGGTTGGTCAAGGAAATCAGAGATGCTAAGGATGGAGATGCTCACAACATAATGAAACAAACAGAGCTAAATGTAGTAAAGGAAATCCTAGATACACATGAACAGGGAGGCTTATTCGGGATAATTTGGGCTCGTGGATTAGAGGGTTTGCAATAAATGCCGGTGTTTGCACTTCGATTGGAGTAGCTATAGACTTGTGTATATGTTAATTAATTTTAAAGGTTATAAAATTAATAATTATATAAGTTTTTAGTAGTTTTGAAAGAACTCGAATTTATAACTATTAAAAAATAAATTCATGAACTAACTAGTTGAACTATCCTTCAAGATTTATAGCACGAGATCTTTTAAACGAGGACCGGAAGATCCAAATTTTAAAAAGAAAATGCTATAGCATATCAGTCATACAAGAAAACTGTTGTTTAGGAGAATTAGATTATTAACAACCCATCTGAGGGTCTTTATTTAGTATTGTGTTGTGAACTAATTGATTTTGTTTTTTGCTTGGTTAATTTAATTTAAAGCTATAAGCCCTAATATACAAAAAAGAAAAACAAAAAATCCATATTTATTGACAACAACATCATGTAATGTCATCATATATAGTTGGAGGCTTAAAACGTTATTATGGTCTCCAATATGACCAATCAATTATTCTGGACCATAGCTATTTAGTAAGTGGTCTAATGATAAGAATTTGAGATCAAGAGATTTACTTTTTCTGTAATCTCAAGTTCGAGTCATATGGTGGTTGCTAATATGATGGTCACTGGAGGCTTACATGGTCGTTAACTTCAAGACTCATGAGATTAGTTGAGGTATGCGTAAACTGGCCTAAACATCCACATTAATAATAATAAAAAAAATTATTCTAGACCATGCTTTCATTCATTTTTTTTTATCTATAGCTCTATCTTCATTAACAAAATGCGAACCACACAAATATCGTATATATATAGAACTTCAAAGAGTTCAAATTCAAATTGATAATTATAGTCATTATCATAAGGAGTAGATGAATTATACGAAGAAGTTTTATTTTTTTATCCACTTAATCAATTATTTTTTTAAGATAGTTTTTTTTCTATTTTAAAAATAAAGATAAATATAAACGAGGAAAATGGATTTGTTTTATTAACATGGGTGTCCGGGTTAGTTTGCGCACATCTCGACTAATCTCACGGACCCTGAAGTTAATGATCATATAAGCCTCTAGTTGCTCTAAAATTTACGATACTCGAACTAGTGACTTTTAAAAAGCAAATTTAACTGCACATTTTAATAATCAAAGAGCTTCTCTTCTCAACTTCTTTTCGTTAATTTATTTTTTCAATACATAATGTTTGTATAAAAGGTATGTCTCGAGCATTATTTATAAATAAGATTTAGTTTTAATTAATATATAATTTGACTAGCGATTGACCATGAATTTTTCACGCGGGTAAAAAGGATGCACATGCAAAGGATAATAAAGGATTTCATTTCCCGGGTATTCTTGAGAGAGAGAGGGGGGGGAGGTGTTTGTTAAAAAAGAAAAGAAAATAATATCCATCACTGCTAATCTGAAGGTATTGCAGGGTAATGTGTTAGTTGCTGTTTTTAGATATTTTTAACTAAAAAAATATTAAATTAATTTTTTTATGTTTTTTAATTATTTTAATATGTTATTATCAAAAGTATAAAAATTTTAAAAAAATATTTTAATATATTTTTAAATAAAAAATAATTCTAAAAACCACTTTGTATTATAACCTCGAAAATACTTACATGATCCTTTAAGTATTGATATTCATATGATTAGCCTCCCCAATATATATTTTATAAAATCAAACCCTATTCATTTAAATTAATTACTTAATATTGACCAATTCCTTCCATTCACTTATATTTATAAATATGGAGGCTTGATCCATCACAAATCGGAAGGAAAAAAAAAGTGTTCCAGATTAACAAAAAAAGAAGTAAAAGGACTGAATCGACTAAAAACCAAAACAGCAGTAATCAACATGTTTTTTTATTCAAAATATTAAAAACGCTTCACTATCTGGAAGTAAAAATTCCTCTCTGCCAATAATAATCCACAGAAATGGAGCACATCTCCCTCACTCACTAACTCAAAAAAAAAAAAAAACCTCAAAATCAGTCACAAATGGAGGAGAAACCGGCGGGGAGCTTTGCCGACTCGCCGGCGTCATTTGAACCGGCAACTTCGAGGCGCCGGGCTGGAGGGCACAAAAGGAAAGCTTCACTTTCAAACTCTCTCTCCTCACCTCTACCATCGAAACGGCTCACTCGCGAGAAAGCTGGATTTTCTAATCTCTCGTTCCATAACGGTCCGTTGACTAGAGCGAGACAAATCCCTAACATCTCGACTTCTTCGGCGCCTTCAGCAGGCGTGAAGATCGAACAGAAGGTAGTTGCGGCGGTGCCGGATGCTGCTGCGGTGGTGGAGGAGGAGAGGAGGAGTAGGGTGGAGGAATTGCAAGCAGAAATTGAAGCAGAGTTTGAGGTTATTAGATCTCGTGATTCTAATGCTCATGTTGTGCCTAGTCATTGTGGTAAGTGGTGGAAGTTTAAATTCCTGTGTTTTTTCTGGGAAAAGTTTTGTTAATTTGAGTCTGGTTTCTGAGAAAATGTGAAAATTTTGAGGTTTTGGTGTATGTATCAGCTGCAGTTATGAGAATTCTTGAATTTCAGGGTTTTTTAGGTCAAGTTTTGTGCCTTTTGTACTGTTGTTCATGAATCGAGAATGTGAGAAATTCTGTGTTTTGTTTATGTGGAAATTTTAAAATTCTTGTGAAAATTAAGTGAGCGAATTGTTTAGTCGAGACAGAAAATGAGTTTTTGGTTTCTTTCCTTTTGGATTACAGGTTGGTTTTCATGGACACAAATTCACTCGCTTGAGGAGCGTTTACTGCCTTCATTCTTTAATGGGAAGTCCCAAAGCCGGACACCTGACACCTATTTAGATATACGTAATTGGATTATGAAGAAGTTTCATGCAAATCCAAACACTCTTATTGAATTGAAAGATTTATCAGAACTTGAAGTTTCAGACTCAGAAGCGAGGCAGGAGGTGTTAGAGTTCTTGGACTATTGGGGATTAATTAACTTCCATCCATTACAATTAGATTCTGTTACAAACGCTGATGGTGATGGAGCAGCAAAGAAAGATTTGTCACTTGAAAAGTTGTTTCGCTTTGAAGCCATTCAAACATGTCCACCTGTTGTTACTAAATCTAACTTCACAGCTCCAACTACACCATCTAGATTGTTTCCTGAGTCGGCAATTGCTGAAGAGTTGGCTAAGCTTGAGGGGCCATCTGTTGAGTACCACTGCAATTCTTGTTCAGCTGATTGCTCGCGCAAGCGCTATCATTGCCAGAAGGAGGTTGGTTCTTCCCTAGAATTTGTTGGTTTTAGAGGGTGTTTGGTGCCGTGGTTCAACCGCAGTTTTGCAATTTTTTATAATTTTTTTGGGTTAAATTATTTTTTTTGTGTGTGTTTTTTTGATTGTTTTAATGTGCTAATGTTAAAAATAATTTTTTTAAAAAAAGAAAATAATATTATTTTAATATATTTCCAAGCGAAAAACACTTTGAATCTCTACCATTGTCCTAAACACTCCCTTAATCCTGCACCATTCAAATTCAATTGTTTGTGAAGTACAGAATCTCTTTTAGTAAGTAGCTTGGATCTAAAAGAGGATAGAAGCACATGCCAAATGTTAGTTTTTTACAGAATATACAACAGTGATATGATACATGAAATGGGGCTACAGATGCTTGCCAAATTTTAGTTTCTCCCATTTTTTACTCTTTTATATATTGCATTCTTTCTAATTTTATTCCTATTGGACAGGCAGATTATGATTTATGTGCCGATTGCTTTAATAATAGAAAGTTTGGCTCAAACATGTCCTCATCAGATTTTATTCTCATGGAGCCTGCTGAGGCTGCTGGTGTAAGTGGTGGAAAGTGGACAGATCAAGAGACTCTACTTCTTCTTGAAGCATTGGAACTCTATAAAGAAAACTGGAATGAGATTGCAGAACATGTTGCCACAAAAACGAAGGCTCAGTGTATATTGCACTTTGTTCAAATGCCAATTGAGGATGCCTTTTTTGACTGCGCCAATGATATGGATGGTACTTCTAAAGAAACAGCAGATGCTGATGCAACCATTGATGACACATCTGCCCCTAAAGATGTCCATGATACAAGTGACACTAAAACAGGTGCTGATGAGGAACAACACCTGACTGTGCCAATGGAAGCTTCAAAACCAGAAGATACGAGTGGAGTAAAAGTTTGTCAAGGAGGTGATGTGATTAATGGTCAGGAAACTTCAAAATCAGAAGATGTCAGTGGAGTGAAGGCTGGTGAGGAAATGGGTGAAAATGTTGCACTCAGGGCTCTTACAGAAGCATTTGAAGCTGTTGGCTATTCCCCAACTCCTGAAAACCGACTTTCATTTTCTGAAGTTGGAAATCCTGTCATGGCTTTGGTAAGTTGAATGTTAGCATGCAGAAAACTACGTCATTTACTTAAAAAGTTTTTATTTGCAGATAAAAGTATAAAAAGGATTAACCTTGAGGCTTATGGCATTGTATGCGTTAGCATGTTAAAAAATGCAGCTAATATCATTCAACTGATGGGTTCCTTTCTTCTATAGGCATCGTTTCTGGCAAGATTAGTGGGACCTGATGTCGCTACTGCTTCAGCCTGCAGTGCTTTGAAATCCTTGTCTAGCAATTCTCCTGGCATGCAGCTGGCATCAAGGCATTGCTTTCTCCTGGAAGATCCACCAGATGAGAGAAAGAAACCATCTTGCAGTGATTGGTATGTGAACTTTTACTGGAACTTAATTTTCTTTGCAATTCCTGGGTCTGTGTCTTATGCGAGTAAGAGATTTGCAGTGTTGCTACTGAAATGGCTGATCAGGATGCTCTAAAGGACAAGCAGGAGGGAAAAAGCCAGAAAGGGAATAGCCCTACCTCAGGTATAGACAACAAAGATTTGTCAGATGATTACAGTGACAAGAAAGTTGAAGACTCCATTCCTGAAGAGAAGAAACCTCTGGATTCTTCAAAAGGTGAATTCCCAGGTAAAGTAGATGTTGTAAACGGAGAGATAGTGGTTACTCATGAGGAAGTTGAACCTGGTAGATCAAAGGAATCTAGCAGTTCAGAGTTACCTAAGGACCACACACCAGGTATTGTAAAGGAATCAGATGAGATACCACCCAAGTCAGGGTGTCCACCAAGCTCCGGGAAGGAACCACTGGAAGTATCTTCAGCTGAAGAGCATTCTCAGCTTACAGAGGTGGCTAAGGATGTGGATATGGTGTCTAATTTGAAGCCTCCAGAAAAGAATGGGCATTCTCAATCATTCGCATCAATGTCAGTTGATGAACCCTCTCAAGCTGTTGACGTGTCAAAGGACGTGGACATGGTGTCTGATTCTCTGCCTGCAGACAACAATGGGTCACAGCAACCAGTGAAATCGAATGCAACAGGAGAGCAGTCTCAAACTACAGAGGCAACAGCTGATGTAGACATGTCATCTTCACAACCTTCAGAAGTGAACGAGTCCTCGGATCCAAAGGTTGAAAGTGGAGCCACTGCAGGTCCTCTCCCACTCCCTCTCCCTCTCCCTCTCTCTCTCTGTGCGTGCTTGTGTTAGATTTGGGAGGAAATATGTATGTTCGAAAGGGATCATGGATATGATTGAAAATAAATGACTGGGATGGAGTTCAGTGGGCATTTAATGTTCGTAGAAAGTCTGAGTTTGTCAGTGGTTATGGTTAGAGAGAGAAAAAGAAACAGTGATGTATTCTCAAAGCTTTAACTGGATGAGTTCAGCAATTTTGCAAATTATTCTGGGTGCATGCTAAAACTTTTATATCAATCTCTTGCATCATCTGCACTTGAATTGAGCATCATAGGAGGTCTATTCAAAATTTTGGTGGGAGAATTTTTTACACCATGGTGCTTCTGATGTGCAATGGTTATTTTGATTTTTTGGCTAGGAGATTTTTTCCATTATGATTGTATGTTCTTAATTTTTCTGTCACTTTGCAGATGAGGTTGCAAAAGACAGCAAGAAAGAGAAGCCTGATAGTGAAGTGATTAAAGATGACAATAACATTGATAAACTGAAGCGTGCTGCAGTTTCAGCTCTCTCAGCAGCAGCAGTGAAGGCAAAACTTCTTGCAAACCAGGAAGAGGACCAAATTCGGGAACTTGCTGCCTCGTTGATTGAGAAGCAGGTATTTCTACAGCCCAGTTGGTTTTCTATGCTGTATTCTATCATTGTCCATAGAAGTGTGACCTTGTGGATGGTTCCATATGTTGCAGTTACATAAGTTGGAAACCAAACTGGCTTTCTTTAATGAAATGGATAGTGTAATAATGAGGGTGAGGGAGCAACTGGACAGGTCAAGGCAGAGACTTTACCAAGAACGAGCTCAGATAATTGCAGCCCGACTTGGTTTACCACCTTCATCTAGAACAATGCCACAATCATTACCTTCCAACAGAATTGCAATGAACTTTGCAAACACATTTCCGAGACCACCAATGAACATGGCTACCCAAAGGCCACCAATTTCAACACCGATGGGTACATTGGCTAATACCCCTCCTGGAACATTTGTGTCAACAACCACTACAGCAGGAAATTCAATTCGGCCTTCTAGTCAGGACAAAATGTCTTCAATTGGAACAAAGTAGTCTTTCCTCAGAATGCGTGTGAATAGAACTGCATTGATTCTTATACCCAGTCAGCTATGACTAGTTTTATCAAGTGAGTCCTCTTTTCTGTGTTTACTGACTCGCTTTGTTGCATTTGATATCCTGTCACAGTTCCATCTCATAGCTGTATAACGTGAATTTCGTTTTACTTGCATGTCCAAAGCCACCTAAAAATACATCTTTTCTGCTCCTGTTTCTTCTGTATCTTAGCAGTGTAGGGACTTGACTAAGCTCTAATACCTTTTTCCATATGTTATGCAGTTAATTTTTTGGAAGGTCATGAGGGCGCAGTTTGTCTCCTGTTGCAGTATTATTACTGTGCGGCAAGTCTGTGTCCTATATTAGATGGTATATCGTGCTCTGCAGTCTCCTGGGAAAAAAAAAGGGCTGGTGTCTTTTACAATCTTCTCGTTTGAAGCCACTATTGTCACTGTAATAATAAAAAAAAAAAAAGTGGGGATGGAGCTTTACTAGTAACTCAACGGTGTATTGCAAGAGCATTGGACCCATTCATCTCAACTCAGAATTATGTGAGAATGAAAAGCATGATTACTTGTACCGTGAGATTTTGCTGATGGTTGAATTCATAAAGTATCTTCTAAATGTTAAAGACATAGATAACTAGCGTGACTTCTCTGTTGTAGGCCGTCCGATATAAGAAAAAGATATTGGGATTCACAAATTGATGCAGATGCTATTGCTTCCATGTGATTCCCACCTAGAAGCAACGACGTCTAAATGTGTAGTGCGGTGTCCCAGTTGATCAGGTTGAGTGGCAATTTTTATTTGAAAATATATTAAAATAATATTTTTTTATTTTTTTAAAATTATTTTTAACAAATATAAAAGGTTTAATTTTAAACAAAAAAAATATTCAATTTTTGAAAAAAACCGCATTCCTAAACACTAGGACAAACTTAAATTTTAAATAGTTCCTCAAAACAAGTATCTTGATTGAAAAGGTAAGCATCATGTAATAACAACATGACGAGATCGCTTTGTGCCCGGAAAGAAATCAAACACAACATAGAACAAATCATAGCAGTTTTTACACAAAAGGCACCGTGTCCAGCACCAAGGGGCGGGTTTTTCTCACAAACATGTAATTTACAGTCTCGATATAAGAATAAGAATGGCTAAAATCAGCCCAATTGTTTGTAGCAATAGTAAAGATCATTTATTGCTGCCGAAGAAACAGGTTATAATTTAGCACTCGCATCCCGTTGACCTAGGCTGACTGCTGCTTCCAACATCGATGGTGTCTGGCAAGTATCTTCATGCCACAAAATTTGCCACGGGAAACAGAAAAGTCGAGTGACATCAGTAGTAATTAACATTGTTCAATAAGATAACAGACAGATCATTCAACGTTTAAGAAAAACGAAGTTGTAGCTGTTAACAAGTCAAGATGCATTGCTTTTATATGGTCATCGAATCAAATATTCTGCACTCTTACAAGCTAATTGCTGAACAAAATGAGGAAGCATTGCAGTTTAACGTCAAACTCTAATGAATTTGTCAGACTAGTCAATGTGCATTCACTAAAAGCATAATTGAGGATGAGCCATGCAAATAGACATGGTTATTTTTTTTACTTACATTTCTTCCTCTTCTCCACTCTTCAGGGCATTCTTTGCTATGCATTGGAAAGCTTCCTCAACATTAACACCTTCCTTGGCAGAGGTCTCAAAGTAAGGGATATTCCCTTTCGAAGCACACCATGCCCGTGCCTTTTTCTCTGAAACCTGCAAATCACAAGAAGCATTTGTTTATCTACAGAGAGAAAAATAGAAACAGGGGGGGTTTTGTTTGACACGCTCAAAGCACGTACCACTCTGCTATTTCCACCATCCACATCGACCTTGTTTCCAAGAACAACAAATGGGAAATTCTCTGGGTCTGAAGGACTTGCCTGCAAAAAGTTTCTCAAATTATTGTCGCAAATCAACATCAACTAAGAAAATCATGGATTTTGCTAGATATGCTTTTCTGCAAGATTGAAAAAAAATAAAGGAATACCTGAATGAGGAATTCTTCCCTCCAATTATTAAGATGGTCGAAAGATTTCATCGAGTTGACATCATATACAAGGACACAACAATCAGCACCACGATAGAAAGCAACACCAAGGCTTTGGAATCTTTCCTGCCCAGCAGTATCCCAAATCTGCCAAAATAAAAGGAGGCATGCTAAATGTTTGGGTACAGCAAAACAGTCAAGGAGTTAGAGACACATAGGAAGATTGACTCGTAATCCAATGGCATATTTGGCAATCCCAAGAATTTTTTGTGCCTGCTATAATGCATGGAGACTTGCAGAGAATAAACAATAATCAGTATTGGAACAAGCAGAATGACAACCTAATGTTGTAGGGCACAAAAAGCAGGCAGTAATCAATATGGGAAGCTTTTCCACAAAGTGGTAGGAGCAGTTACCAACTTAGACCCCATTTGAAATCCAATTAACACCAAATTGCATGTGAACTTTATAATAAATTCCAATGACATGTATTCTATTAAGGATAATATGGAGACTTCTGTTCAATTCAAATCATTTTCATTTGCACTCACAAACTACCACACAAAATCACAAAACCATTCCAATTCAGCACACCGTGATGTGAAATAGAAATTTTGCAATGTCAGTCTGACTTCATTTAAAAGTCTAATCACCAAGTTGATAGATTGACTTGCAATCAACAAACAAAAGACAAGTAAGCACATAAAAAAACTCACCTAAGAACTCCTTAAAGTTTATACACTTCACTACATTACCGAAATCCAACTCAAACCAACAATATAAACAGCACTACCAACCTGTAAAGTGAAGAGCCTATCTTCAAACTGAACTTCCTTAGTCAAAAAATCCGCTCCAATTGTCGCCTTGTATTGATTGCTAAACTTCTTATTTACATATCTAAAATCATTACGTCAAAGGGAAAACCCCAAAAAAAAAACAGTATACACGTGTAACATTGCAATGCAGATTTTATTTTCTACTACAAAATAATTAGTGATGAGATAACCGCGAGGTTTGAAGGATACTGATTCATCAAAGAGGTCTTTCCTACCCTGCAAATCGCAAACAAACTATATTACTTCATTGAAAATAATCTAAAACAGCCACAAAAATTCAAAGTTATTCAAAAATACATCGGTTATAAAAACAAATCTAAGAAATTGCGAATATATGAGAATTAAAATAACATATAATACAACCAACCAGATAAAAAGTTTTACTGGTCAAATTGAAATTTAGGATCTGCAAAAATCCGCCTGATTTTACAAGCAAACCCTAGAGTTCAGAATCGAACAGAAAAATAGAGAGAGAAAGAGGCAGGTGAGGTGACTGACCCGCTGTCGCCGAGGATGATAACCTTCAAGAGAGTTCTTCTACGGGAAGGCATCTTTGTTTTAGCCGATCGATCTGTCTGTTAGGTTTCTGAAAATTAGAAGAGAAGGAAAGAGATTAAATAGCTACTTTTCTCTTTTTGTCTGTGCACTGCGTAAGACCACCAAGCAGATACTCTCTGTGTGTTAAATACTCCTACCACGGAGGAGAAGGGGGAGTTCCTTTCTTCCTACTTTTCTTTTTATGTTCTGATGAGATGGTCGGACTTTTCTAGTTTATTAGTCTGCTTGGTCACGGAAAGCTGGTAGTGACCTGTAATTTATGGAATCAAATTGATTATTTTTTTATTAGTATTTTGTTTTGGAACGGCTGTGTGTATGATATTTTAAAATATAAAGTGCTTTTTAATTAACCATAAATGAAAATAATATATTTTTTAATTAATACCATCCAAAAATTTTTTAAAAAATTATTTAATATTTTTTTATGTAAAAAGCGGCTTATAACACCAAAATAAATATTTATTTAGTCACCGTTGGAATCACGGTATAAACCATGTTCTATAAAAAATTATTTTTTTATATATTTTAAATAATTTTGATGTGTTGATCTTAAAAAAATTTTTAAAAAATAAAAAATATTATTTTAATACATTTCAATAAAAAAAAAATATAACTACAACTATACTTTCAAATATACATTTAAGCATCATGTGGCACTACAATTATAGATTCACCATTATTTCAAAAGGTTATTTAGCTTAAACTTATTTTTCATCAAAATGCGGTAAAAACTCGAGTTTAAAAAATCAATAATTTGCTGCGTTTTTTAAATAAGTTTAAACTATAACTATAAAAACTACAACATATTAAACACATGTTTCACCATCTATATACAGTTTTTATTTTTAAATTGTTTAAAAAGTTTTCATGATCAAATTCTGTTGGTCTGATGATCAACTCACAGCTCAACAAAACCAAGCAAGACTCTACCTAATTGATTTCAATTATTATTTTTAATTTCAAACGATGTTATTTTTATCTACAAGCTAAAATAACATTGTTTTAAAATAAAATAAAATTAATTCATCACCTCATAAATTAACTTTATAAAATCAATTGCTCGTCACTGTGATTATAAGGTAACGTTTGGTTACTGTTATGTTCATTTGTCACTCGTTAACAAAAAAGACGGAGACAATGTAAATAAAAATATTTTTTGTTCAAGATATAGAGATATGCAAATAAATATGTCTTTGAAATAATTTTAGAGTTAATTTCTATACTTTCAAAACAAGAGGTTCAAAGGGGACATGTCTCTGGAAATAATATTTATTTTTTTATTCATAAAATATCCTTGTAAAAAAATTAATTTTAAAATTGTCAAATTAAGACATGCAAGAATAAAAATGATTATTATCATAATTTTAAAATCCAACTCGGAAGTCGATTTGGGGAAAATCTCGGGTTATTGGTCAAGGTTTAGATCATGAGTTAGGTTGACCTGAGTCAATATAAAGACAAAAATAATTATTATCATAATTTTAAAACTTGACTCGATGATCAACTTGTGGTAAGAGTCAGGTCATGTGTTACGAGGATTAACCTAAGTTGATTCGAATCAACATAAAATTAAAGTGGTTATTATCATAGTTTTAAAATTTAATTCAGGATTAACCTGAGGCAAGGTCGCGGTCACGGATTAGAGGGTCAAACCAGGTTGACCCGAGTCAATATAAGGATAAAAAATGTTATTATTGCAGTTTTAAAACTCGACTTAGGGAGCAAAAGCCAAGTCATAGGTCACTAGGGTCAACATGGGTTGACCCAAGTTAACGTACGAATAAAAGTGATTATTATCATTTAAAATTCGACTCGAGAGTCGACCCGAGGCAAGGTTCAGATCATGGATCGGGAGGGTCAGCTCGACTGACCTAAAGTTCTTAATTTTTTTAAAAAAAAATCAATGGATTCGTGACCCATGTTTTTTATCAAGCCATGTTAAGTCAATCATTCATCTATTTTTTCTTAAACTCGGACCAATTTAGGTTTCAAATCAACTCGTCAAGTCAGTCTTGATCTTATAACTATAGTTGTTACAATATTATTACTTTCAACACTTTATATAAACTAAAGTAAAAGAAAAAATTAAAATACTTTATAAAATATTCAAGTTTGATAACAATACATATTAAAAGTAAAATAGTTTTTTTTCATATTTTTTTTATTTTTTTCACCAAAATTAAATATGATACAGAGATAATCATTTTATTTTATAAATAATAAAAATTTCATCATTTTAAGCAACGTTGGCATACCTTTTTTAGTATTTTGGAGTTAAGAGTTGTAAATTTTGAAGTAGCATTTATAACTTTTAACCTCCAAATGTAATTTTTTAAAGCCTGAAAATCTAAAGGAAAATATTGCCAATAAAAATTGTAAAACATGAAAAAAGAAAAATTGGTTGGAAATTTGTCCCTTTGACTGCTTCTGGACTTATGTTTCCCGGAATATTCTCAAGGTAAGAAATTGTAAAATCAAATTGGCATTGCAACAAAATAACATGCATTCACATGTATCTTTATTGAATAGAAGATCACTAATGACAATGCACGGTATTCGGCATTTATACATGGACTAATCATGGTAATTTTATTGAAACATTCTCGCTCAATTCACTTTCAAGTAATTTCAATTACCGTTCTTAAAATTCTCCTTGGTAGACGAATTTACTGGTGGTAATTTTTATTTTTAATTTCATCTCTAATTAATTTTTTTATATATTTAATTTAATTTTTATTCTTTTAATTTAAAATGATTTGTAGAATTAGTTTGTTTTTCAATTTTGTTTCCTAACTAATTTTTAAACTTTAAATTGTTTTTAGTTTAATTTTATTTTACGATTTCATATTTCAATATTAAATTTATCGGGTATTAACTTTTTTGATTGAGCTCGAGTCTGGAGCTTAGCAAGTTGTGAGTTAAGATATTAATCTGGGGTAAGTTCGCCCTGTTTTTCTTGGATTTTTTTATTTTTTTTATAATATTTTTTTTGTTTCATGATCCGATATTTTTTTTATTTTTTATGGGACTTTTCTAATTTTTTGAACGTAGCACATGTTATCTTGATTTTGTTTTTTTTTTTTGTCTTTTCTGGATCCACCTCTTTTATAATGAATTTTTTATTAGATTAAATTAATTTATTTTACCCTTCAATATTAAATTAGTTTGGTACTATCCTATTTTTTGTGTTCTTTGCTAGATCTTGCTCTTTTAAAAATAATAATTTAAAATTAATTTAATTAATTTCACTCTTCAACATTAAATTTGTTTTATATTGAGCTTCTGAGTTAAGTATATGTATGATATTTAGAGTTTGTTTGACAGTGTGGTTGCAGATGCTTTTCAAATAACTTTTCGTGCCAAAATGCATGCCAATGATGTTTTTTTATTTTTTAAAAATTATTTTTGATATCAGCACATCAAAACGATCCAAAACGTATAAACCATATTAAATTTTAGCAAAAAAAAAATTTTCAAATTTTTTAGGAACGTGGGTTGAACCGCGTTCCCAAACGTTACCTTAATGCTTTATAACTTTAAAAAATTAATTTGGATTTAGAATGTTCACTTGAATTTATCTAATTTCTCTCATGTTTTTAGCTATTTTTTTTATCCCGTCACGAGAAGTTTTCCTACCTTTTCTTTCAACTTTCAATGAGATTTTTTATTTATTTTGAAAAAAAAAAGTTATCCAAAACTTTTTTTCTTAGAATTTATTCAATTTAGTTTTTTTAATGAGGATTTTTGCTTTTGAATTAAATATTAGTATCAATTGTTTTTCATGCTTTGTTCCAATTTGTTTTGAAACTCAAGCCAGCCTAAGCCCTGGATTTCTTGGGTCACGAGTTAACTTGTCGAGTCAAGTATAAATTTAAAATATAATATTTTGTTTTTGATTTTGTTATCTTTTTTTCCAGATTTGGTCATCACTTTCTTGATTTTTATTTTTAATTTGGATTATTTTATGAAATCGCACCCATGAAAATTTTCTTCTTCAATTCAATATTTGATAATATTTGAGATATAATCCTCATTGTTTAAATTTTTAATTCTTAATCATTTTATCAAATTTTAATTTCATCTTTAAACCTATAATCATGATTTTTTTTTAATTTCATAACTCGTGTTTGCTGGTATTTTTTATGATTTTTTTAATTCATTTATTTTTTTAATTTTATTTTTCATTGTTTTAATTATTGGAGATTGACAATTATCATTTTTTTTAAGGATGTCGATTAATTAATTTTGTTTTTAAATACTTATAAGTATCCCTTTTTTGGCTCCATAAAAATCAGCATCGCCCTCAGTTAAAAGAAACAACAAGCTGGTGAAGGGCGATTTGGTAACCCACCTCAAAATACCGAGGTTAAACATGGAAAACAAAAACCCCTGTCAACGTGGCTTTCTTTCATTAATTAGATACTATTACTTCTAACAGACTCCACAATGCTCACTCTTATCAGATTAAACCCGCTCCTCTTCATAGCTCAATACACACAGAGGGCAGAGCAAATAACAGAGAGATAGAGAGAGAGCACTCTCTTCTAAAATTTCACTTGTGCCTTCTTAGTGAGACAATAAATCACAGATCCTGCAATTTAATAACGTAATTAGCGATGGCACAGCCTCTCGTGAAAAAAGACGATGATCGCGACGATGAAGGTGATTCCGTTTCTTTTGATTCTCAATAACTTGCTGATTTTTTTTTGCACGAACCGAAACCATTTCTGCTACCGTTTTTGTTATTCGATTTAGTTTATATTTATTCAATTTAAGGTTTCATCTCTTAATCCTTGGCGATTAGTGCCAGATCAATAACTAGGTGCTAGATCTGTTCCGTTTTGGATAATTTAATGCGTTTGGTCGTGAATTTCTTGACTAAGAATCGGATCCGAGATTGTGCGACTTGATTTAATTGATCTAGTTCTTGTTTTGCATATTGTGTTTTTCGAGCCCTAAATGACAATGTGGATGTTGATTCTATTTAAATCTGATTAAATTCACTTGATCTAATGCGGCATGGTGTGAATTGTTTTATCAATGATCCGAATCTTGCAATTGCTTGTTAGTTAGTGTTTTTTGTTCGCAATTATAAATTTGTTAAGGACTACTTTGTTAATTGAGCGAAAGTTGAGGTGGCTTTAGGATTTAAAAGGTGTAATGTTTGCTTTTGACAGCGGAGTACTCTCCTTTTTTGGGTATTGAGAAGGGAGCTGTTCTTCAGGAAGCTAGGGTTTTTAATGACCCTCAACTTGATCCGAGAAGATGCTCACAGGTTTTTCCTTTTTGTTGCCTTAATCCCTGTTTTTTTGCTTGTATTTAGGTGACATTGGAAATTGTTTGTTTATGGGGTTAGGTGTTGTTTTGTTTGATTGTAGGTTATTACAAAGCTTCTTTATCTATTGAACCAGGGAGATTCCTTCACCAAGGTAAATTGTTTTTGCTAGACAGCTCAAAACTTAATTATTCTATGAACTAAAAGGTCCTTTGTCTTCTCGAAGTTTTGTTTTTATTCAATTGAAGCTGTTTGGATAAATTTGCTTTTGTAAATCTTATGTGAAAGCCTTATACATGGAATATCGTCTGAATTATTTTGTTTTGCATTATCTGTAGGTCGAAGCCACAGAAGTTTTCTTTTCTGTGACAAAGCTTTTCCAGTCAAAAGATTTAGGTCTGAGGAGAATGGTTTATTTGATTATAAAGGAATTATCGCCATCAGCTGATGAGGTTATATGCTATGCCTTAATTTTGTTTTCAAGTCTTTTCTTGTTTTGTAGATGCACGACATGAACACTGATTACTGACCAATTTTCTTCTTTTTCTACAACAGGTTATTATTGTGACAAGCTCCCTAATGAAGGACATGAATAGCAAGACTGATATGTATCGAGCAAATGCCATTCGTGTGCTTTGTCGGATAACAGATGGAACCCTTCTTACCCAGATTGAGCGATATCTGAAACAAGCAATCGTTGACAAGAATCCAGTGGTTGCCAGTGCAGCCTTGGTCAGTGGGATTCATTTACTCCAGGTACTTATTTGGCCAAGCGGCCATTGTTTTCATTTCTAACACCCTCTCTAAAATGTCTAATATATATGTTAATGTTTTTCAGACGAACCCAGAGATTGTGAAAAGGTGGAGTAATGAGGTTCAAGAAGCTGTACAGTCAAGGGCTGCCCTAGTACAATTTCATGCACTGGCTTTGCTCCAACAGGTATGCATTAATGGATTTCCCCCCTTAATTTTGGAGTCTCTTATGAGATTTAAATTAAATAACAAGTGACCTATGTTTTGTTGGTAGAAGTTTGAGCGAAGATATAATGATGTCTCCTTGAGAGCTTTGAAAATTTTAACATTTAAAAAGAATTGAAGTACTGGTCTTACTAAGGTCAAAGCATAGCAGCCTTGATGTTTGTAGTTTTGAGTTTATATTTTGTTTAACATCTGAGATTCAGGAAGTAAATTTTGTTTTGTTTTTGAAATTTTCTTATTAGTATTTCCTCATTGCTTTCTTGGGAAAATAACTGCTATAGAGGTCCTAGGTAGAAAGAAACATACCAATGAATTAAAGAATTCTTGTGCTTTCTAAACTTTCAGATACGACAGAATGATCGACTTGCTGTTAGCAAGTTGGTTACCAGTTTGACTAGGGGAACTGTTCGCTCACCACTGGCTCAATGCCTTTTGATACGCTATACTAGTCAGGTGTGTCTATTCTAGTCAAACACATATTTTGATGCTTGTTACTCTTTTAGTGTGAGCTTTGATGATGAATTTATTACTTTTTGCAGGTTATTCGTGAGTCTAGCACACAAACAGGGGACCGTCCTTTCTATGATTTTCTGGAGAGTTGTCTGCGCCATAAGGCAGAAATGGTGATATTTGAGGCTGCCAGAGCAATTACAGAGCTCAGTGGCGTGACAAGCCGAGAACTGACTCCAGCCATTACTGTTCTCCAGCTCTTCTTGAGCTCTTCCAAGCCTGTGCTGAGATTTGCAGCTGTCCGCACTTTGAACAAGGTTATGAATTTTGCTTTAAGCTATAAAGTTGAATGCTCTGATGCAAAGTAAATTGGATCTTGGGGTTACAGCTTGTGCTTAGGAGTGGGGTTTAGTTTGCTTTTTTAGTTTTCCAGAAAGCTGCGGAACTAGATTTTTGGTGATGGGGTTGTGGGAACTTTTGAGCTTTGACCTAGTGAAAGTGGCAGTGTTTGTGCATGAGAGATGGGACATTAGTGTTTGTGCATGAGAGATGGGATGTTAAATTGATCAATTATCAGCAATGTTGATTGCCTGAATATATTTCTTATCATCTCATTTGGAAATTTTCACATCATATGTGCTGACCATGAATTGAAATGTTTTGCAGGTGGCAATGACCCATCCGATGGCTGTCACTAACTGCAACATCGATATGGAGAGTTTAATTTCAGACCAGAACAGAAGCATTGCCACTCTTGCAATCACCACTCTACTGAAGACTGGAAATGAATCAAGTGTGGATCGCTTGATGAAGCAGATAACAAATTTCATGTCAGATATTGCTGATGAGTTCAAAATTGTTGTTGTGGAAGCCATAAGGTCACTGTGTTTGAAGTTTCCCTTGAAGTACAGATCATTGTAAGCAATACTTTTTTGGGATTTTATTGTTTGAAATTATATGTTAAAAGGGACATTTCATTCCAAATAATCCTTTGTTAAAAAGCCTGCACTAATGTTGTTAGCCATTTGTTACTTTCAGGATGAACTTTTTAAGCAACATTCTCAGGGAGGAAGGAGGATTTGAGTACAAAAAGGCTATTGTAGATTCAATTGTGATCCTCATCAGAGATATCCCTGAAGCAAAAGAAAGCGGTTTGCTTCATTTGTGTGAATTTATTGAAGATTGTGAATTTACCTATCTATCCACACAGGTAGCATTTCTCTTCTATCATAGAATGCTGTTTTATCAATCTTGTTTTGCTTGTCCCTTTTTTTTCTTTTTTTCTAATTATGCTAGGTACTATTCCATTCACATTATTAGATACTCCATTTTCTGGGGATTGAAGGCCCAAAGACCACTGATCCGAGCAAATATATTCGCTATATCTACAACCGTGTGCATCTTGAGAATGCTACTGTTCGGGCTGCTGCTGTGAGCACTCTGGCTAAATTTGGTGCCATGGTTGATGCATTGAAGGTATTGCTGGCATGATGTTGTGCATTTTGTGTCCTGTTATTTCTGGTATGAAATTTTGCTTTAGATGGACTGCTTAGTCACATGAAATGGTTAATTTTCTGTTTCTTTATGTTGCAGCCTCGTATTTTTGTCCTGTTGAGACGTTGTATCTTTGACAGTGATGATGAGGTGAGTTTCTGTAGAATAATGCTCTTTTGTGAAGTTCATCTCAATTGGTATGTCATTCTTTTAACATTATACATGTCTCTTGGAGTCTATGTCCTCAAATGTGTTTGTGCGCTCGTGCACAAGCATCCTTTAATTAAAAGTGCATTGTTTGTTAAGTTATGCTCAATCCAACCTATTCAAAAATTCTTTGTTTGAAGAATCTCTGCTTCCTTGTCTGCAGGTTCGTGATAGGGCAACACTTTATCTCAACACACTTGGAGGTGATGGTGAAGTGGTTGAAACTGATAAAGAAGTTAAGACTTTTCTCTTTGGAGACCTGGATATTCCCCTAGTGAATTTGGAGACAAGTTTGAAAAATTATGTAAGTTTCCTCTTCTCTCTCATGCATTGCACTGCTTCTTGAAATCATCTCATGTACTTTTTGTTGACGTAGGAACCTTCTGAGGAGCCTTTTGATATTCATTCTGTTCCAAAAGAAGTTAAGTCTCAGCCACTTGTTGAGAAGAAAGCCCCAGGCAAAAAGCCAGCTGGTCTTGGAGCTCCTCCAGCTGGTCCTCCATCTACTGTTGATGCTTATGAAAGGCTTCTTTCTTCTATTCCAGAATTCTCAAACTTTGGGAAGCTTTTCAAGGTTCAATATCCAAACCACATTAGCCACATGACATACTTTGTGTTTTGAATTGGTGTTAAATGTGATTGTTTCTTATTTTGCTTCTTTTCTCTACAGTCCTCAGCTCCTGTGGAGCTCACAGAAGCAGAAACAGAATATGCAGTTAATGTTGTGAAGCACGTATTTGATAGGCATGTGGTGTTCCAGTACAACTGCACCAACACAATTCCTGAGCAACTACTGGAAAATGTAATGACTTTGGAAAATCGTATTTACTATTCTGTCCACCTAGTGCTATCTTATCAATTGTTCTGTCTACTTCAGGTCTCTGTTATTGTGGATGCTTCAGAAGCAGATGACTTTGCATATGTAGCATCCAAGCCTTTACGATCTCTTCCTTATGATACACCTGGACAAACCTTTGTGGCATTTGAGAAGCCTGAGGGTATTACAGCAGTTGGAAAGTTTACAAACATGTTGAGGTTCATTGTTAAAGAGGTATGTTTTCCTGCTTTATTCTTTTGTTGATGTATGTATTTTCTTTTCCTAAGTTTCCTGTACATGGAACTCTTTTGGAATACAACTTTGTTATTTTGTTATGTTTATCTACCAATCTGGCTTTAAAATGTTTGCTTGCACACAGAGAAGTAAATTTCATTTATATTTTTAGTTTAGTTATTTTATGAGAAACAAAAGTTTTTTCTTGGAAGATATGCAGTACAGTACCAACTATTTAATTCTTGGAATGATAATTGTTCAACTTTTTTGTGCTGGGTGTTATATACCAGGTTGATCCAAGTACTGGTGAGGCAGAGGAAGATGGTGTTGAGGATGAATACCAACTAGAGGACCTTGAAGTTGTGGCAGCAGATTTCATGATGAAGGTTGGAGTCTCCAATTTCAGGAATGCTTGGGAAAGCATGGGAGAAGATTTTGAGCGTGTGGATGAATATGGTCTTGGTCCAAGGGAGAGCTTGGCCGAAGCTGTTAGTGCTGTCATCAACCTTCTTGGCATGCAGCCTTGTGAGGTTAGTTTGTCATCATGTGACTGTATGATGATTAGTTAATTACTTAAGATTTGACTATCCAAAGAAAATGATAATGGCACCGAACCATCCATTTGATTTCTTAGGGTGAATTAAGAAACTGGACCCTGTCTGGGGAGCGGAAAGTTCTGTTTTGTTGGAGTATTGATGCTGCGATCCCACTATGCTACTTGCCTTCTTGATTAGAATAGAAATATTTGAGCTGCATAGGACCACAATGCTAATGAAGGCCTTCAATTCAAGTTATTTTTATCAATTAGGGGTCCTTCTTGGATATTGTTTATTGTGATATATTTATTTGATGTTTGAAGTCTCATGTGATTATTTGAAATATGTTCCTATAATCACTCCCTTAACTGATGTTCTTATGTTAATCTTTTTATTTTGTTTGTGTTCTGGGGTGTTGTTCAGGGAACAGAGGTTGTCGCAACCAATTCAAGGTCACACACGTGTCTACTCTCTGGTGTATCCTTAGGCAATGTGAAGGTTCTTGTACGGTTGCAGTTTGGAATTGAGGGTTCAAGGGATGTTGCGATGAAGCTGTCTGTTAGATCCGAGGATGAAGCCATTGGTGATGCCATTCATGAGATTGTATCATGCAGCTAAGGTGTCAGTCCAGTGATTGTTCCTCTTTCTACTCAGGAGGCTATTTGTTTTTGTTCCACAGGTGAGGTCAGGGGCAGATTGCTGTAATATCAGTTAAAGCTCTCTTCATACAAAGAGTTGCAAGTCACGGGGAAGGGAAGTTAGGCTTGCAGGAGACTGTATTTGCTTTTAAGTTGAGCAGAGCTTTTCTCGTCATTTTTTAAAGCTAGCAAAAGTCATTCTTGTGTCATGCAAATCAGGTCCATTAGGAAGATACTTTTCCTCTTGTTTTCTTTTTTTTTTTTCCTGAAAATTCTTATGTGTAAGATTCCATCAAGTATCAATCTTGCTTGGTATATACTTTTTGCCATAATACGGGACGAATTTTTGGGGTTGATTATCCTCGTATGTTTTTGGCATCGCAATATTATGGATTCGTAAGAATTGTTGCTTGCAAAAATTAACTTCGGCACGGAATTCATTGCTCCGACCGAACTTTATGATGTTATTTTAATCATATGCTTGCTAGGCTGGAAAATGTCGTTCTAGTTAATAAAACGGTACATTAAAAGCCTTCAATTCTTCCGTCTCGTTTCAAATCTCGGTCAGATACTGGCTGGAATGTTTCTGCTGTACCGGAGAACTATTGAATTTTGATACAGTTTGAAAAGATGTTTTTTGGTCAGGGATTTTTTTTTTTATAGTACTGGTAACCTTATTTAGCATTATTGGGATGAGATTGTTATTTAACACGGTATTTAAATTTTGATAACCAAATGGTTATAAGTTTGAATCTTATTATCTCTATTTATTTGATAAAAATTAAACATAAAGTAATGTAAGTCTGTGTAAATTTCAAGCTCGAAGGATTTTCACTTGAGAGGGTGTATTAGAGAATAATATAAATTATATCTTGGAACCTTACCTAATAACTTAAGTTATTGGGTTGAGATGATTTTTTGACAGTCAGAAAAAATAAATTAAATTACTAAGAGATTTACTAAAAAAAATAAAATAAATTAATTGATTATTTAATACATTAGCATGTTTTGGATTTTTTTCTATTATTAAACGAGTACATTTGTGGGAGCTTTAACAAAACGGGCAACAAGAAGAAGAAAACGGTATTAACCTCGAATATTGATTTGTGGAATTGAAGAATTCAGAGGACCAAAGTTTGTACATTATAATTTTTTTATTTTAATTTTATTTATAAACATGTATTTTATTGGTTTCAAATAGTAGCACAACAAAAACAGAAAAGGATATTCATTTTAATCAAAAATTGGAAATGTGGGAGTGGCCGATATCATCTACCAACACAAAACCACCACAACTATACAACCCTCAAGCGAAATGGTCTCGTTTTCCTTTACATTTTTTTTTCTAACATAATAAAAGTTGGCCTTTTATTGATCGTCGGTGCTTTATGGTATGACATTAAAGTGCAATAAAATAATTTTTTAGGAATAGGGAATTTGAATTGGAATAGGATAGATTACTCCAAACACACTAAGCAATTCAAACATATGAATACCTTCTACCTCTTACTTTTTATATTTTAGACATTTTGTTTGGATGAAGACTAATTAATAAAGGGCTTAAACACTTGAAAGAAAGTGAAATCACATATGTAAATTGACTAAATAAAAAATTAGAATGCGAGGTGCTTACACACAAATTAGAGGGTGTTTATAATAATCTTCACTCCAAAACATTTTGATACTTTTTACAAATTTATATCGTACATATAAAATAAAAAACTCAAAATTAAACACCAAAACATTTCCATATTGAAAGTAATTTCGTTCCAACCAGAGATATAAAGAGTCTACTGAAATGACATCGACAACATAGATTTTAATCGAAAATCTAGAGAAGTTCTAGTTAGCTGAAACTATTATTGCTAGGATCCGTTGTTGAGAAACCTTTGGTCACAAAATGAAATCAAGGCTTTGTCATTGTATATTCTCTACACATCTTCTTATTGAATGAACTTGGCTATATATAGCCTTACAATAGTAACAGAAAGCAAATGAAATATCATGTGAATGTTGTGTTAGCATTACAGTTGCTAACAAAAACAGTTTCCTAACAGAAACAGTTAAGAAACAGTTAACTCCTATAATTATGCAATCCATCTGTCAATATTTCCCCTAAACTAACCATGATTCATAGTTAGTTTAGCTTACATTCTCATCTGACTTCTAAACTTCTGGAAAGATTCCAACTTCAATGGTTTTGTCATCACATATGCAGTTTGTTCTTCTGATCCACAAAGCAACAATTCAATAATTCCATCGTTAGCGAATTCTTTCAAGAAATGGAAACGGACATCAATATACTTGCTTCTCCCATGCATGACAGGATTATTTGACAGTTTAATAGTGGAGCTATTATCACATACAACTACGGTACTCTTCTTCTGAACATGTCCTAGCTAATCCAAAACTCTTCTCATCCACACCACTTGACTTACACACCCTGCAGCTGCCACAAACTCTGCATCTGTGGTTGATAATGTAATAATTGGTTGTTTCTTTGATAACCAAGACACTGCCCTAGAACTTAATAGGAAAATGTAACCGGAAGTGCTTTTCTGATCAACTAAGTCACCAGCATTATCACTATCGGTGTAAGCAATCAAGTTATTTGAGCTCCTCTTCTTGTACATGATTCCATCATCAAAAGTACCTTTTAGGTACCTCAATATCCTCTTGGCAGCTTGTAAATGCAGTTCTGTAGGTTTAGCCATGTATTTGCTAATCAAACTTACAATGTAAACTAAGTCTGGACGAGTTGAAGTGAGATACATGAGACTCCTTATGATTTGTTTGTAAAACGATTCATCAACTGTAACTCCATCTGCATCTTTGCTTAGCTTGGAACCTGGAACAATCGAGCTATTGACTTCTCGACTTTCTATCATTCCAAATCGCTTCAAAATCTCCAGTGCATATTTCTTTTGGAAGATGAAGATACCATCACTTTGTTGTGATACTTCAACGCCAAGAAAAAGCTTCATTTTTCCCAGATCAGTCATCTCAAAAACTTGCATCATTGAACACTTGAAACTACTCATCATCTCTTCATCATCACCAGTGTATATTAGATCATCAACATAAACACTTACAATAAGTATTTTACCTTCTTTGCTCTGTTTGGTGAAGAGTGTCTGCTCATTTGAACATTTTTCAAAGCCCTCATTAACAAAGTAATTTTCCATGCAGCTGAACCAAGCTCGTAGAGCTTGCTTTAGGCCATATAGAGCCTTATGCAGCTTTTAGACTTTGTCCTCACTTCCCTTGATCTCATAGCCTTTTGGTTGTTCAACATACACATCTTCATTAAGTTCATCATGAAGGAAAGCTAACTTCATATCCAACTGGGAAATATCCCAGTTTCTTTGAGCTGTTAGAGCCACTATCATCCTCACGGTTTCAATCTTTGCCACCGAAGCATATACTTCTATGTAATCTATTCCATGTTTTTGTGTATACTCTTTACCCACTAAACATGCTTTGTGCTTCTCAAACTCTCCATGCTCATTATACTTGGTTTTATAAATCCATTTCACCCTAATTTTCTTGACTTCAACAGGCAACGTAACTAATGTATATGTCTTGTTCTTCTCTATGGACTTGATTTCATTGTCCATAGCTAATCTCCAGTTTGCATCTTTCATTGCTTATTCATAATGCATCAAATCACTTGACATTATCAGAGCCAATTCTTCATCTTCAGAAGAACCAAGGCTCTCCTCAGTAATATAATCCTTCATCCATGCTGGAGGTTTTCTCATTATCGCACCTCCTTCATTATCCTCACTATTTCTATTATCAGTGCATACATCTCCATCATTATCCTCATTGTCTTTATGATCAACACATGCATTTCCCTCATTATCCTCACTACAGTTATCCTCATGTTCAGTGTTATTATCATTGATACCATCTACTCCTTCTCCATTGCCATCTCCCCTTTCTAAATCCACCAACATCTGCCCTTCAAAGCTCTCATCCCAATCCCATTGTTTCTACTCTTCAAATATCACATCTCTACTTACTACTACTCTTTTTGTAATCAAGTTGAATAGCCTATAGCCCTTGGATTCCTCACTAACACCCAAAAATATACATTTAACACTTCTATTGTCAAGTTTAGTTCTTTGTACCTCTGGCACATAAACATGTGCTATGCACCCGAAGACATGAAAATGATCAACAGAAGGCTTAATTCCACTTCACGCCTCTATTGGTGTGATGTTTTTGACCATCAAGGTTGGACATCTGTTCAGCATATAGTTGCTCCAGTTCACTGCCTCTGCCCAAAGTGTTCTTGGAACTTTCTTCTCATATAACATTCCACGAACAATGTTCATTATTATTCTATTCTTTTGTTTAGCTACACCGTTTTGTTGAAGGGTGTAAGTAATCGTCAGTTGCCATTTTATGTCATTTTGCTAACAGAGTTTGTTGAATTCAAGTGAAGTGAACTCGCCTCCTCTATCTATTCGGAGACACTTGATAGGTAGGCCTGTCTCATTCTTCACCATCTTCTTAAAACACTTGAAATGACTTAGTGCTTCTGATTTTCGAGCAGGAAATATATCCATGACTTTCTACTATAGTCATCTATAAAACACAGAGTGTATTTTTTGTTGCCATAGGACATAGAGGTAATTGGTCTGCAGGTGTCTGCATGGATGAGACCCAATACTTGACTTGCTCTCCAAGAACTCTTCCTTGGTATAGGATTACGGTGATGCTTCCCAATGATGCAGTCTGTGAACAATTCATCCGAGATGGTAAATGTGGGAAGACCACACACCTTTTTCTTGCTCTGCAGGGTCCTTAAACCTTTATAGCTTAGATGTCCATATCTGTGATGCCAAAGTTATGACAGATTCTGCTGTTTTTACGAGCTTGTGTGAAGACACTCATCATGTTGTTGCTGAGATGTCTCTTGTGATTGAGTTAGTAGTTAGTAGGATGAACATTCTATTGGCACTCATGTTTGTCATAATGATCAAACCTTTGTGAGGGTGGTAGATCTTGCATACCCCCCATTGAATCAGAATTTCCAAACTCTTCTCTTGAAACTGCCCTATGCTCAAGAGATTATTTTTGAGTTCTGGGACATAGTATACTTCAGTCACAGTAAGATTGATTCTATTTAAATGCAGCTTCACACTTTCTTTGCCCATCACATTCATCCTAGTGTTGTTTCCTAACCTTATTAATTGTCGAAAACTGTCATCAATCTTACTGAACATGGTTTTATCTCCACATATGTGGTTTGAGCATCCTAGATCGAGGAAACATGCATTTCTTCCTTTGGCTTTGTTTTCTTCTATATAGGACATCAGCAACATCTCATCTTCCTCATCAATATCCTTAGCATAGTTGGCTTCTTTGTTCCAAGAAAGACACTCATACTGGAAATGGCTCAGTCTATGACACCTGTCGCACCCTCGCGAGCGGAGCGCGGCATCGCGGCGACCATTGATTGATTTCGGGATCTTTGTTTGTTTATTGTGGATAAAGGGAGTCGCCACCTAGTATTATGGTCACTAGGAAACCTAACTGGTCTTTCAGAGATTCTAAAGCAAGGGACTGGTTGCGTAAAGGGAAGGTATTAGCACCCATAGTACGCCCTACCTAAGGTAAGCTGCTTGGTGTTTGGTTTGCTTTATAATTGCTATAGTGTTGGTGTTTTCTAATCCCATCAGTTTTTCTAGGTTTGATTCAAACTAAATTTATTAAGATAGAAATCCAAGGAAGTTCCATGTGCTTTAAAAGCTCATTTTCCCCTTAGTTTTTCAAGAGTTTGCGACTCGTAAATCGCAAGGAGGAAAGACAAAAAAATTAGAAATCTAAGGAAATTTAGAGCGCTTTAAAAAAACCTATTTTTTTCTTAGTGTTTTATACTCTCACGGCTCGTAAACCTGGAGTAAAAAATTGAAATGTCCTCGATTATAATCAAGGCTTCTTTCAAGAATATGTGTGGATTTATTATTCCTAGAAAATTATTTTGGATATTTACCACTTCAGGTCTCTTTATCCAAATATTAACAGTGAATAATAACAAATTATTCCCAATAATATTTTGGATATTCGTCCTTTAAGGATTTCTTTATCCAAACATTAAAGGTGAATAATAACAAGTTATTCCCAATAATATTTTGGATATTCATCCCTTTGGGATTTCTTTATCCAAACATTAACGGTGAATAATAGATGAATTCCCCCCAAAATAAGATTTTTTGTATTTTTTTGGAATATTGGCCAATACCCTTTGGAGTTTTACAAACATGTTGTAAAATCCAGAAATGCAAGAAAATAATTTTTGTTGTGTTTAAGAAATCCATGCGAAAACACATTTTCAAAACTTCAAGTATTTTTTGTATATAAGAAAAATATTTAAAACATGTTAGGGTATTGGCCGTATGCAACACACAAAAAAACATTTTTTGTATTTGGTCCAAATCACAAGCATCGCAATTTAACGCAAACATTACGATAAAAAATAGCAAGCCATCATATATATTGTAAGATTTACAAAAAAACTTAAAACAACTCATAAAAACCCATTCAAAAGCCAACTAACTTAAAATGCTCAGGGACGCCATGTCCTCAAGAGAGCAGAGTGAGCGGAGACCAGCAGGGCAAAAGGTCTATGTTGATGAGAGGGAGAGGGGACAGTGTCCGGCCAGAGAGAGAGATCTCTGTTTTCTTTTTAAAATCAGGGGGTGGCTGCTTTGTTTTTTAAAAAGATGAGAAGGGGGGAGGGCTACGGCTTCTTTGTTAGAGAGGATAGGTTTAGGTTTTTCTTTGTGTTTTCTCTCTTTTCTGAAAAATTACCCCATTCTCAATATTTTTCTCTCCCCTCATTATTATGGCTGGAGGTTTATTTATATAGAAAATCTCTACACGTGCTATTTAAGGAAATATTACAATAATTATTGCAGAGATTGTTTTCTATAACCAGCACCAACAAATCCTATATATATGGTATTTTATATTGCAGTGATTATTTTCCATAACCAGCACGAATCAAATCATATATCTATGGTATGATTATTTTTCATAACCAAGCACGAATCAAATCATATATATATATATATATATATATATGGTATTTTATATTGCAGTAATTATATATGATTCATAATTATCTCCTTGACATATTGCTTCCTTGATATTAGCCTTGATTCATTTATATAGAAAATCTCTACATGTGTGTTATTTAAGGAAATACTGCAATAATTATTGCAGAGATTGTCTTTTATAACCATCACCAACAAATCCCATATATATAGTACTTTATATTGCATTGATTATTTTCCATAACCAGCACGAATATATCTATGGTATTTTATATTGCAATAATTATATATGATTCAGTAATTATCTCCTTGACATATTGCTTCCTTGATATTAGCGTTGATGCTTTATGTTATCGCCACATGTAAACCCTTATTATTATTTTTTTATTTATTATTTTATTTGAAAATTTATCAAAATATGGGTCAAAAATTGGGTAGCAACAGATGCCCCCTCTTTACAATGCTTACGAAGCAAAATTCCTCAATGTTTTGCATAGTAAGCTTTGTAAAGAAAGAAAAAAAAATCTTCCTTGCTTGCTGAGTGATTCACTCATCCAAGGACTTCACTTTTTAAAAGAAAATGGTCTCGTTATCATGGGTGACCTGCCCCCTTTTTTTTAAAAAAGAAAATTGGTCTATTTTTACGGGCGACTTGCCCACGCACACTCTAACCTGGTCTATTTTCAGGGGCGACCTGCCCACATACTCACGCTGGTCTATTTTCACGGGCGACCTGCCCTTTTGAGGGGGTTAACCTAAAATCCCATTTGGCGATCTCCTTTACCCCGAAGTAAAGTCGGTGTGTAGCTCGGTCAACCTGAAATCCCATCTGGTGATTCCCTTTAACCAAAGCTAAACTCTGTGTGTGGTTGGGTTAACCTGAGATCCCATCTGGCGATCTCCTTTAACCAAAACCAATACAAAAATGTGTGTGTGGTCTTATTATGACGGGTGACCTACCCAACCGAAAGATGATCTTATTATGACAGGTGACCTACCCAAATACAAGATGGTCTCATTTTAACGGGTGACCTACCCAAATGCAAGATGGTCTCATTGTGATGGGTGACCTACCCAAGTGGAGAGAAGGGAAGAGTGGTCTCATTCTTATGGGTGACCTACCCAGGGGAAGAATGGCCTCATTATAATGGGTGACCTACCCAGGTAAAAAAAGATGGAGAATGGTCTCATTCTAATGGGTGACCTACCCAAAAAATGGTCTCATTGTGATGGGTGACCTACCCAGGTGGAAAAGAGGAAGAGTGGTCTCATTCTTATGGGTGACCTACTCAGGGGGAAGAATGGCCTCATTATAATGGGTGACCTACCCAGGTAAAAAAAAGATGGAGAATGGTCTCATTCTAATGGGTGACCTACCTAAAAAATGGTCTCATTATGATGGGTGACCTACCCAAGTGGAAAAGGGGAAGAGTGGTCTCATTCTTATGGGTGACCTACCCAGGGGGAAGAATGGCCTCATTATAATGGGTGACCTACCCAGGTAAAAAAAAAAATGGAGAATGGTCTCATTCTAATGGGTGACCTACCCATAAAAAATGGTCTCATTATGATGGGTGACCTACCCAAGTGGAAAGGGGGTGGTCTCATTCTTATGGGTGACCTACCCAAGTGGAAAGGGGGAAGAGTGGTCTCATTCTTATGGGTGACCTACCCAGGGGGAAGAATGGCCTCATTATAATGGGTGACCTACCCAAGTAAAAAAAAGAGGGAGAATGGTCTCATTCTAATGGGTGACCTGCCCCGAAAAAATGGTCTCATTGTGATGGGTGACCTACCCAAGTGGAAAATGATGGTCTCATTATGATGGGTGACCTACCCAGATGTAAGAGAAAAGGATTTTAGAAAGGGGTCTCAATATCTGGAGACCTGCCCGTTTTATTTTTTATTTTTATTTAAAAAAAAAAACTCCACGTTTTTGCTAGGGAATGGTCTCAAAATCGGATGACCTTCCTATTTCAAAAATTTTAGAAAAACTCACGTTGTTTTTTTTTTTCAAAAAAAATGGTCTCAATATCGGGTGACCTGCCCGTTTTAAACTTCAAAAGAAATCATCCTACCTCGAGGAATGAAGCAGTGCCGCTTCACAATTACTATCCTTTTCCGTAGTTCCGTTGACCTATTTTCGGAAATATAGGTCCCTCATTTCCGTTGTGGACTTCTTCGAGCTCCTGTTTCCATTTGTTTATTCGACCTATCCTTTTGAACTGGAATATGCTCCACGCGCTATATTTCCTATCCTTTTCATGCTTGATGAAGAGATCTCCAGTTCCTCATGGGGCCCTTTCTTGCTCCATTGAATGTTGCTTTGTGTTATACTTTTACCGATGTTTTAATTGTCTTTTCCATTTTTTCGAGAAATTATTTTTAAAAGGAAAACTCAAAAAAATTGGTTTTGTTCATGAAAACTAAAACTTTCAATGCAATCATCATATTTTGTTTTAAGTAACTCTCATAAAAGGTGTTTCAGAAGTTCTATGATGATACCACTTTGGGCTTTGGTTCACTATAGACCCCTACGTGCACTTTTTGCCCCCAGTGTGGTGTGCAATACCTATCAGGTTTAAATTTGGTTTGGATCCCTCAAATTTGAGAATTGATGGAGTCATCTCCTTAGTCATGTGTAAAAACAGTAAAAGATTTTGAATGCTATGAGATCATGCGTTTTATGAAGAAAAGGTTCCTTACAGAGAGAATTCATGGTCGAACTTTATTTTATGGATCGAGAAGCATAGTATTTCTTTATAGAGTCAGCATTCACAGGTCTAACTAGATCTTCTCCATCCATTCTAGATAACAATAAAACTCCTCCCGAGAACACTTTCTTTACCATGTAAGGGCCTTTATTGTTTGCTTCCCATTTACTCTGATCTTCTCCTGGTAAAGGCTATATTTTTTGTCAGTACAAGATCTCCTTTATGGAATCCTCGAGGTTAAACCTTCTTATCATATGATTTGGCCACTCGTGATGATGACAAATTGCAGCTATCCTCTTTTCACCGATCAGATTCAACTATTCATATCTAACTTTTACCCATTCCACCTCTTCTAAACACAAAGTCTACCAATACTCTTAATGAGGGGGTTTCCACTTCTAAAGGCATCACCGCCTCCATTTCATATACCAAAGTGTACGGGGTGGCTCCTGTTGAAGTTTTAATTGTGGTGTGGTACACGTGAAGGGCAAATGGCAACATCTCATGCCAATCCTTGTAGGTGACCACCATCTTCTACATAATCTTGACATTTTCGTTAGCAGCTTCTACTGGACCATTCATCTTTGGCCTATATAGCGAGGAATTGGAATGCTTGATTTTCCATTTAGCGCAGAGTTTTATTATCATCTTGCTATTGAAGTTTTGGACATTATTAGTTATAATATTTTCTAGTGGACCATATCGACAGATCAAATCTCTTTCCATAAATTTCTTTACCACCTTTTGCCTCCACGTCATCCAAACATCTCAACAAAGTTCTGTCAGATGATTTCTTATACAAAATTTCCCTATCAAGATAGAAATCCATTGCCAACCTCCTCAAAGTCTTCTTGTTGATTTTGGATGCCCCCATGGGATATGTCTAGTTTTGGATCATAGTACCAAAGGTTTTCATCTATTTCTCTTTCAACTGAGCAACAATGAGCTGAGTTATTTCTGGTATCAATGTGTACCGGTTGTACCTTGTGTCCAAAGTCTATTCTAGCCATAGAAGCTAATGTGACCAAAGCATCAACAAAATGTTTTCCTTCTATTCCTAAATGGGTGAACTTTATTTCCTCAAATTCTCTAGCCAATTTAGACAGGTATTCTTGGTAAGGTCTCAACTTATCGTCCTTGGCTTGCCCTTTTCCTTTCACTTGGCAAATAATAAAAAATAAAGTCTTCATACATATCTATCTTTCTAATATTTAGCTCCAATGCCACCTCTAAAACGAGAATGCAAGCTTCATACTCCTATGTTGTTAGTGCACCTAAACTATAACTTAAATGAAACCGGATAATGTTTCTTATCAGGAGAGATTAGCATTGCCCCCACTTCATTACCATAGCACCATCAAAGTACATAATCCACCAATCTGATTTCCCTTCCTCGACTGAAAACACATCTTCATCAGGAAAATCAAATTTTAACAACTCATAATATTCCATAGCATGGTCAGCTAGGTGATCGGCGATGACATTCATGGCTTTCCTTGTCATATATACTATGTCGTACTCAGCCATTAGAACTTGCCATTTGGCTTGATAGATAAGGGTGGATTCAGTAGGTACTGCTTGATTTTCGCGAAAGCTTCTTCATACTCTTATTCCAAATTCCAAGATTATTCTTCCTTAACAATCGAAGATTGGGTCACAAGTCATGGTTAATTGGGATATAAGCCGAGCAATGTAATTCAACCTTCCCAAGAACTTTCTTACATCCTTCTCAACCTTGGGAGTTGGCATAGATTGAATAGCCTTTACTTAACCAGGGTCCACTTCTATCCCTTTGTCACTCATCATAAATCCTAACAACTTCCTAGATTTCACCCCGAATGAACACCTTGCATGGTTAAGCCTCAACTTGTACTTCCTTAGTCTTTCAAATAATTCCTTCAATATTTGGACATGATTCGCTCCCTCTCTAGATTTAGCAATCATGTCATCCACGTATACTTTAATCTCTTTTTGCATCATGTCGTGAAATAGAGCCACCATGGCCCTTTGGTAGGTGGCCCCGACATTCTTTAACCTAAATGACATGACCTTGTAGCAAAAGGTTCCCCATAGTGTTACAAAGGTTTCTTCTCCTTATCCTCTTGCGCCATTTTTATCTTATTATAGCCAGAAAATCCATCCATGAAGGAATATATGGAGTTACGTGCTGCATTGTCAACTAGCAAATCTAGGTGTGATAGAGGAAAATTGTCTTTAGGGCTAGTTCGGTTTAAGTTCCTAAAGTCCACACAAACTCTGATTTTATCTTCCTCTTCGGGTACTACCACTATGTTGGACACACATTGCGGATACTTAACTATTTCTAGAAAACCAGCATTCCACTACTTTTCAATTTATGTCTTTACCTTGATCAAGACATTCAGATTGGTCCTTCTCAACCTTTGCTTAACCGATTTGCATCCTTCTACTAGTGGTACCCTATACAAACCAGGCATATCCTTGTAGGACCAGGAAAAAAAATCTACATAATCTTGGAGTAGTGCAATCAACTCTTCTCTTTCTTTAGGGGTGATCATAATCCCTATCCTTAGTTTTTCTCTTAATTTTCATTGCCCACATCTATGGTTTCAAGTTTCCTCTCTAGCAGGTTTCCAAGCTTGTCCATGCTGCTTTATTAATTTTGTGAATCCCCAAATGTTATTTCTCTTATTCTTCTTCTTCTTCAACTAATATGTATTCTTTAAAGTTCGGCCATTCATTCTCAGTGTGAAGTGCAAGTTTTGTTATGGAAGATCTGCTTTTAGGGTTTTTAAAAGCGGAAAGTGATGTGTAAATGCATAGTAAAAACATAAAGATGAACTTTTGAAAATGCATGATCTCATTAAAAGGAAAAGTTTGGCTAAAAAAAAAACAAGGATAAAATTCCATTGACATTTGGAACCTCGATTTAAAAAAGTGAAAAAAGCAAACAACACAATATCATGATCAAACAAGCGTTGTTGATTAAATTTGAACACCTATGGAGCTTCTTAGGTCTCCCAACTCTGGAACATCTCTCCCTTAGCTAGCTTTTGAATGAAGGTCTTAAGATTCAAGATGCTTTGAGCTTAGGCTTGTTTAGATGCAAAACAATATTATGGAGCATACATCCTAATGATAGGTTCTAGTTCCTTTATGTGAGACATCGGGTAGGTTTACTACTCGGTCTCTAAAAAGGGTCTCTTGTTGTCCTAGTGATCACCCTCGTAAAGGCAATATGGGGGTTCAGCAGATAGTGGGATGATACATGTACCAATCACTATCAGTCTAAACACTCAGCAAAGAGTTGGGGTTTACACAAACTTAAACCTTGACTCAAGTCATAAGGCAAGCTGCTAGTCCCCCACTTAACTTAAAATTTAATATGTGTGCTCTCAAAAAGAAAATAATAATAAAGTGATGGATGAATAATACCATGTGTGACAGAATGTAAAGATGCATGCTAAAGCTTTTAAACCAAGTATCATTCAGAGAAAAAAAACAACAACATATAGCATAAAAAAAACAATTACCAAGCTTAGTCCAAGGGTCCCCAGTGGAGTCGCCATCCTGTCGCACCCTCGCGAGCGGAGCGCGGCATCGCGGCGACCATCGATTGATTTCGGGATCTTTGTTTGTTTATTGTGGATAAAGGGAGTCGCCACCTAGTATTATGGTCACTAGGAAACCTAACTGGTCTTTCAGAGATTCTAAAGCAAGGGACTGGTTGCGTAAAGGGAAGGTATTAGCACCCCTAGTACGCCCTACCTAAGGTAAGCTGCTTGGTGTTTGGTTTGCTTTATAATTGCTATAGTGTTGGTGTTTTCTAATCCCATCAGTTTTTCTAGGTTTGATTCAAACTAAATTTATTAAGATAGAAATCCAAGGAAGTTCCATGTGCTTTAAAAGCTCATTTTCCCCTTAGTTTTTCAAGAGTTTGCGACTCGTAAATTGCAAGGAGGAAAGACAAAAAAATTAGAAATCTAAGGAAATTTAGAGCGCTTTAAAAAAACCTATTTTTTTCTTAGTGTTTTATACTCTCACGGCTTGTAAACCTGGAGTAAAAAATTGAAATGTCCTCGATTATAATCAAGGCTTCTTTCAAGAATATGTGTGGATTTATTATTCCTAGAAAATTATTTTGGATATTTACCACTTCAGGTCTCTTTATCCAAATATTAACAGTGAATAATAACAAATTATTCCCAATAATATTTTGGATATTCATCCTTTAAGGATTTCTTTATCCAAACATTAAAGGTGAATAATAACAAGTTATTCCCAATAATATTTTGGATATTCATCCCTTTGGGATTTCTTTATCCAAACATTAACGGTGAATAATAGATGAATTCCCCCCAAAATAAGATTTTTTGTATTTTTTTGGAATATTGGCCAATACCCTTTGGAGTTTTACAAACATGTTGTAAAATCCAGAAATGCAAGAAAATAATTTTTGTTGTGTTTAAGAAATCCATGCGAAAACACATTTTCAAAACTTCAAGTATTTTTTGTATATAAGAAAAATATTTAAAACATGTTAGGGTATTGGCCGTATGCAACACACAAAAAAACATTTTTTGTATTTGGTCCAAATCACAAGCATCGCAATTTAACGCAAACATTACGATAAAAAATAGCAAGCCATCATATATATTGTAAGATTTACAAAAAAACTTAAAACAACTCATAAAAACCCATTCAAAAGCCAACTAACTTAAAATGCTCAGGGACGCCATGTCCTCAAGAGAGCAGAGTGAGCGGAGACCAGCAGGGCAAAAGGTCTATGTTGATGAGAGGGAGAGGGGACAGTGTCCGGCCAGAGAGAGAGATCTCTGTTTTCTTTTTAAAATCAGGGGGTGGCTGCTTTGTTTTTTAAAAAGATGAGAAGGGGGGAGGGCTACGGCTTCTTTGTTAGAGAGGATAGGTTTAGGTTTTTCTTTGTGTTTTCTCTCTTTTCTGAAAAATTACCCCATTCTCAATATTTTTCTCTCCCCTCATTATTATGGCTGGAGGTTTATTTATATAGAAAATCTCTACACGTGCTATTTAAGGAAATATTACAATAATTATTGCAGAGATTGTTTTCTATAACCAGCACCAACAAATCCTATATATATGGTATTTTATATTGCAGTGATTATTTTCCATAACCAGCACGAATCAAATCATATATCTATGGTATGATTATTTTCCATAACCAAGCACGAATCAAATCATATATATATATATGGTATTTTATATTGCAGTAATTATATATGATTCATAATTATCTCCTTGACATATTGCTTCCTTGATATTAGCCTTGATTCATTTATATAGAAAATCTCTACATGTGTGTTATTTAAGGAAATACTGCAATAATTATTGCAGAGATTGTCTTTTATAACCATCACCAACAAATCCCATATATATAGTACTTTATATTGCATTGATTATTTTCCATAACCAGCACGAATATATCTATGGTATTTTATATTGTAATAATTATATATGATTCAGTAATTATCTCCTTGACATATTGCTTCCTTGATATTAGCCTTGATGCTTTATGTTATCGCCACATGTAAACCCTTATTATTATTTTTTTATTTATTATTTTATTTGAAAATTTATCAAAATATGGGTCAAAAATTGGGTAGCAACAACACCGATAGCATTCCACTGTAGCTTTGTTGAAATTGTTGCTACCGCTACCTCTTCCTCTACCCCTATAAGCAATCCTACCTCGTCCTCTGCCTTTCCTTTCTTTTAGTGTAACCTTCAAAACCTATTCTTCACCATGATTTTTCCGAAACTTTTACTCATGCACAATTAATGAGCTTTGAAGTTCATCCACAGAAAGATTATCAATGTCTTTTGACTCCTCTATACAGCAGACAATGTAGTTAAATTTTTCTATGAGGGTACGAAGAATTTTCTCTACAGTCTTCACATCCCCTATTTCTTCTCCATAGACTCTCATCTTGTTTGCCACTGTCATGACTCTAGAAAAATATTTTGTCACTCGCATTCCCTTCAAATCTTTTCTTCATGGCATCCTAAATATCTTTGGTAGTATCCTTCTTTAGAATCATGTCAAGAACTTTGCGATCTAAGGCTTGGAAGAGATAATTCTTCACTTTGAGATCCTTCAGTTTCAACTCATCCATTTTCTTCCTTTGTGCATCCGTTTGCATAAATCCACTTGCTGGCTCATCATAGCCAAGCTCTACCAGTCCCCAGAATTCTTTTAAACGCAGGAAATTTTCCATAAGCATGCTCCAATGATTATAGTGACCATCAAATCGAGGAATGGACGGTTGCATAATTTCCTTCGCTAGACATCTCTCTCGCACTCTGTGTTTAGAATAGTTCAAAGTTGCGGCTCTGATACCAATTATTGAGAAACCTTTGGTCATAAAACAAAATCAAGGCTCTGTAATTGTATATTCTCTACACATCTTTTTATTGAATGAACTTGGTTATATATAGCCTTACAGTAGTAACAGAAAGCAAATGAAATATCACGTGAATGTTGTGTTAGCATTATAGTTGCTAACAGAAATAGTTTCCTAACAGAAACATTTAAGAAACGGTTAACTTCTACAATTATGCAATCCACCTGTCATCCATCGTGTCTTGAGTTGCACTATTAATTTTGAATAAAACTATTTGAATTAGGTGAGAAAAATAAAATAGAATTGTCTTTGTTATTCCCAATCCATGAATTGTTATTCTTAAACAATAAAAGAAATGTAGTCTGACCAAAAAACAAATTGTAGAAATTAAACTTGGAGATGGGTAGTGATTAAGAAAACATAAAATCTAAATATCCTAATTAATTACAAAACAATGCTTTCTTTTAGCTATAGCTCTATCTATAAATGTAATATTAACATTTAGTAAGTTATAAAAATAAATTATACAATGGGAATAACACCAACCATGAAATAATGAGTTAAATTATTGTTATTTTTATTATACATTTAGTCATGTTTATTAGATTCGAAATCAGTTTGATAAAGATAAAAAAAATAAAAAAAATTCTATTAGGTCGAGTCTCACACTCAGTTGCCCAACTCCACACTAGGTTGGGCTAAGGCCAAGCTGTGTTCTCCCTCCCCTCCCTTCCCCTTTCTTTTTATTATCATTTTTTTATTATTAATATGGGTGGTCGAAGTAGTTTGCGCGCACCTCAACTAATCCCACGAGCCCTGAAATTAACCATCATGTAAGCTTCCAGTGACCATCATATTAGCAAATACAGGGTTCGAACCTGATACCACAGGAAAAACAAACTTCTTAATCTCAAACTCTTACCACTAGGCTACCTACTAGATGATTTTTCTACTATCTTTTTATTATTACAAGCTACAAGCCTATCATAACTCTGAATAGAGGTACTAGAGAGGAATAGAGTTATCATCTTTAATATTTAAGAGATTTGTTCAAGTTTTTTAATATATAAAAATATTTTATTCTCTCTACTCGCTATTTTTATATTATCGCTATTTAAAAAACACTAAATTAATTTTAGTATCGGAAAGTTTTTTGACGATTAACACTTAATCCCATCGGAAGGACAATCGTCCATTTAAAGAGCTCAAGTTCAATGAAGTTTTTCCAAGCTTCATTACAATTATTTAGATTTAATAATAACAATATATATATATAACAAGAGAAGTTTTCAATCTCCAGTTGCCAACCCTAAAGATAGAATTATAGAGACAGTAGCTAGGGAAGGACAGAATAACAAATCTTATGAGTCTACAGGTTCAACTAATCGTCTTGTAAACAAAAATTACAGAAAGTTTGTTATGCCCATTAGATTGTATCTGTACTGTGAACGTCGGTGTCATTTGAAATTGCGATCACAATTTTGATTTTTTTTTTAATATTAAAAATAAAATTTTAAATAAAAAATTAATTGAAAAACTAATCCTGATACGATCCGGATAATAAAAGTTAGGTGGAGTTTTTATTTTCAATAGTGCTAGTGTTTAGGTATAAATTATTTTTGTGTTATACAACTATTAAACCTAATTTATTTAGTTTTTTGAGAATTAATATCTTTGCATGTGGGTTGCGTGACCACGTAATTATGAGGTTTACATCAAATCTTTATAATACTTTTAATCCTTATAAAGAGCTCAAGGTATATTTGGTAACGCGATGGAAATGACTTTTCCTCAAATTTAATTTAATAATTTTTATAAAATAAAAAATATTATTTTAATATATTTTTAAATAAAAATTACTTTATATACCAGAATCGTTATTATAGTTCCACATAAACCGTTAATCAAGTGGTAGCTTTCCGACAAAGAGTCAACAAGATCTTCATCACCTTGCATAGGAAAACTATACGGACACACTAAAATTAGGTTCTGTTTATATATATATATATATATATATATATATATATATATATATATATATAAAAAGAGGTAATGCGGGGTCCCAAATATAGGAAAATGACAGAAAATCACCTCCTTTGTAGGAGGGGATTCTGTGTACCACAGTCCATAAAACTAATACCATGCAACCTTGCCTCCTAATTTCCATCCTTTGAGAATTTACTCACCCTTCTTCCCCAGGTATTATAATTCCTCTCCTTTTACTTTTTCGTGAGACTTCTTGGGCTAAATCAAATACAAATGATTAATTAGACATGTAAAAGGTTTGAAAATCATGATAATCGCAGCTACACATTATTGGTCTTTCATGCATTGTTGATCTTGTTAGGAATTATATATATTAATTAATTATATATATATCCTCTAGGATTGCATTTAATGATTTTATCATTCTAAACGTTAGATTCTGTTCTTCAAAAATCATTTTGGTTGGATATTCGTTTTCTTAATGCATCTTTCTCGTTAGAGTATCTGGGCTCATATCGTTTGGAAGAGGGGTGGGATTTGTCCGGGAAGCTTCGACGATAATATTGTTTGGCAAGTATTCCTACCATGTCTTCCTCCGCGCCTGAAGAATCTCCACTTTCTCCACCACCATCATCTGCACCACCTCCGTCATTACAAGAGCCACCGCCACCACCATTGGAGTCATCGCCACCTCCATCCACATCCCCACCCCCGGTAGAGGTCTCTCCATCACCACCACCGCCAACAGAGTTCACACCACCCTCTGATCAAAGCTCGCCCTCACCACCACCACCAGAAAACTCGGATTCTTCACCACCACCACCACCTTCCTCTTCTAAGGAAAATAACTCACCACCTCCTCCCCCAACAACAAAAGATAATGGTAGTAATATTTGGTCGCCTCCACCACCTCCATCATCATCCAAGTCTCGCAACTCGCCACCTCCACCACGATCTCTAGGACAATCAGGGAATTCGTCACCAAACAATACCCCTGCAACATCTTCAGGCAATGGGGATGAAGCTAACCTTGTACCAATTATAGCAGGAGCCGTGGTTGGAGTAGGGTTATTGTTGCTGCTTGCCCTGCTTGTATTTTTATGTACATGCAGAACGAAAAAGAAGAGATCGCCACATCATGATTACTACAGAGATCACTCCCCTGCACCCAAAGGTACATATCACACTATGAATGAAAGTTACGTCTGGTAAGCAAGAGCCTTTCTGAGCCATATACACGATAGTAGAATTAACTTTTTGTGGCATTTTCCTAAAATATATTTTTCACAGTGAAAATTTATAATTGCTATTATTAATTATGTTTACCGGGATTTGAGTTTCATAAACAGATTTAATGTGGTAAAAATGTATCATAATTGCATCAAAGCTAAATCTCTTAAATTAAATAAATGTTGATAAAGATATGATAAAAGCAATTGCATAAAATATTATTACAAAATGTACTTATAGTGGCATTTCCAAAAATTGTCGCTGAAATCCTATCCTGTTGCAGTGGTGCTAACCCTGCTCATTTGATTTTGAATGATATGATATTAATACTTATTCAAGCTGACTAAGATTACTGGCCAGATTGAATTTTGAGTACTGCTTAAATGTGCAGCCGCAGGTGGTCTTTATTACAACGCAACACCTCTTCAACAACCTGTTAGTAACGGGCACAATGAAAGCAAGCTCGCAGAGCAAGTTGTAAATCTTCCTCCACCTCCTGGTGGAGGACATGGAGCTTGGTCACCCGCACTACCACCACCACCACCACCACCACCTCAAGTTGCAATTATGTCAAGTAGTGAAATGAGTTCCAATTACTCCGGCTCACACAGTTCGTCAGGATTGCCTCCATCACACCCGTCCTTGACTCTTGGGTTCACCAAGAGCAGCTTCAGCTACGGTGAATTAGCAGCAGCAACTGCAGGATTTTCTCAAGCTAATCTACTAGGCCAGGGAGGTTTTGGTTATGTGCATAAAGGGGTGTTGCCTAATGGCAAGGAAATTGCAGTTAAGAGTCTCAAAACTGGTAGTGGACAAGGAGATCGAGAATTTCAGGCTGAGGTTGAGATTATTAGCCGCGTCCATCATCGCCACCTCGTGTCCCTTGTTGGTTATTGCATTGAAGGAGGTCAAAGGTTGTTGGTTTATGAGTTCGTCCCCAATTCCACCCTTGAATTTCACCTTCATGGTATGCTCCAAAAATCCTGAATTCTCCATTTTCCTTGATAAATTCCCCTCATTCATGGCATTCTTTATTCCTGATCATATGATACTGTCGTCAAATTTGTAGGTAAGGGTCATCCGACCATGGGCTGGCCTACTAGGCTCAAAATTGCGCTGGGATCGGCCAGAGGACTTGCATACTTGCATGAAGACTGTAAGTCAATTACCACTTCTCGATCTGCCTCCCCTCCCCCTTTCCCTTTCGGCATCTGTTTCTCTTGGGGTAATCTGTTTGATACATGCAGGCCACCCACGCATTATCCACAGGGACATTAAAGCAGCAAATATTCTGCTTGACAACAGTTTCGAAGCTATGGTATTCAGGCAACAAATTACCTCTGTTTAGATATAACTATTTCAGCTGATGATTTATGTTAAATATCAGGTGGCAGATTTTGGTTTGGCTAAGCTATCTTCAGACAACTATACTCATGTATCTACTCGAATAATGGGAACATTCGGGTAAGAAACTTTTGCTCCATTTCATTGTTGGATCATGTGTTCTGCTGGAGCACCAAATTATAATAGAATTTGACTGGCAGATATTGATATGTGATTATCATTGATCCATACATTTAGGTACTTGGCTCCAGAGTATGCTTCGAGCGGCAAGCTTACCGATAAATCTGATGTTTTCTCCTTCGGTGTCATGCTATTGGAACTAATAACTGGACGTCGCCCTGTGGATCTCTCCGGGGACATGGATGACAGCTTGGTAGACTGGGTGCGGATCCTTAATTTTGCAGCCTCATAACTGCGTTTAATCGAGCTTCTGAAACACAAGTAAATGCTTATATTGAATTTTCGGTTTATGCATCTACAGGCTAGACCGTTATGTGCAAAAGCACTAGAAGATGGAAACTACGATGAGTTGGTTGATCCAGCTTTGGAGGGCAATTACGATCTCCAGGAGATGGCATGCATGGTAGCATGCGCTGGTGCATCAGTTAGTCATTCAGCAAAGAGGAGGCCGAAAATGAGCCGGGTATGATATTTTAATTACCATGGTGATCTCTGGTTCTGTTTAAAAAATTCAAAGCTTTGATCAAGCGACCACCATGCATTTTCAAGAAATCTTAGTCCATACTTAAATGTGTCATCGATGTATTTCTTCAAAGAAACAGAATTTTCCCTGTTTCTTCCTCTCAAAGAAAATCTAATCGCTAGCCACTCCCAACCTTTTACTAACTTTTGGTGGATTAGTTTTCCTCACGGAACTCCAGATCACGCAACAGACATAAAAAAGCGAGGAGGAAAATAAAAGATCCAAGATAGCGGATAAGCTGATCATAATACATAATCACTTTAGTTAATGGAAATTGTAAAAAATCGTAAGAGATGCTAATAAGTACACATGAAACAGATTGTACGAGCACTTGAAGGTGAAGTCTCCTTGGAAGAAGGGAGGAAAGCTGGCCTAATCTTCAGCTCCGCTTCCAGTTCTGATTATGACCATAGCTCATACAGTACAGATATGCGGAGGTTTAGGAGGACGGCATTAGACAGCAACGACTATGTAAGCAGCGAATTTGGTCACACGAGCGAATATGGGCTGAATCCTTCCTCTTCCAGCAGTGAAGAAATGAGTCAAATGACCAAGAGTCGGGCAGGGAGTCACAGACGTAGCCCTTGAGAATTCTCAAAATTTCAAACTTCCAAGACCATCGAAAATCATTTCAATTTGAGTTTATAGTATATACAATATTATTAAGAGCAGGATTGTGTAGAATTTAGTCTATATGTTTTCAGTTATTTCACGAGTGAAAGACTTTTACCATGCATGACTGTAATTATACAGGCGTGGCCATGAATATTGAAAAAAAAAAGAAAAAAAGGTGATGGGTGATGGCAAGATTTGATGTAATTTTTTAGGTGTGGCTATTGATATAATTTTTTTTTTAAATGATGACGGGTTATGGCACAATTGGACCATTAAATCTTTGCTTGTATTTTCTACTGTATATTCTACTGTGGAGTTCTTGTAGATTACTTTAGTTGAAATTTCGTGTAGGGACTGGTGTTTTAGGGAGCGAGTACAAAGATTCCAGCAAATATACGACTGCTCCGTTAGGCAAGGCCAATCCATACCAGAGAAGAAATTGAATCTGCAGACCTATAGAAATTAGAAAGGGTACTGGTTAAAAAGCTTCGTCGACCATGTAACTCGATATGGGAAGAAAACTTTCCATCACCTAAAAGTGTTTCAGAACTTCCTTGAGCAAAAACTTTTCAAAGTTCAAACTATAGTTAGTAGCTAGCAATGGCAACCTGGGCACGCAGGAGGGGTCCTTGGCACTGATCCCTCCCCCAGACATCTAGATTAGTAGACAAAGCAAACACCAACACGAGACATAAGTTCATGAAAAGATTCCATGGATTGAACTTCAGAAAAATAGAAACAGCATGCAGTCACTTCCATTTGTTATCTAACATTTAACAAGGTAATGGGTGATCCAGGGCATTAGTTTTGAGGTATGATACAGGAGAAAAAGAGGCTTGGTATGGGGAGGTGGAGGATTGATTAAAGAAAACGAAGATTTTTCATTAAATAAAGGTACAGGATACAGTAATTGGTACGTACAAATTAAACAGGCAACTTTGATACTGTGGCCAGATATAACATGAATAGCCAATTTCACCAAGTAAGATCATGCATTTTTCCATTTTCACATGAGAATTACAGGCAGCAGCACAGAGATATGGTTCACATAAACTTGACGAGAATGTGAAGGAATCTACCAACAGCACAGTGCATCTGAAAAGGCTTTGAGAAGCATGAACCTGAGAGGAAACAAGACATTTGATTCGATCCTTCTGCTCGAATCAGATTACCTGCCTGTGCCCTCCAAAAGCCCAAATCTGGAGAGAGAGGGAGAAGGAGAGAAATTTTATCAGCTTTCCGAATTGGTAACTAATTCATCTGTAACTAAATGTAACAGAAGACCAAAGTGAAACTGGATAACATTATGTACAATAGATTTAATTAAGCATGACACCTCCAACATGCACAACACCAGAATAAGCAGTAGCATTCTGACATAAATAATTATCAATGCAGGGTGAATGGGATCCTATATATCATAAAGTTAATAATTGAATAAAAGGTGCTTTGTTGTTAGAATAGGCAGGACTTCTAGAACCCAAAAACTAAGAATAACAAGTGCCTCATTACCTAAAATAGAATCATTTAGAACAAACATAACAGATTATGTATGTTGAGAAGGACAGAACTGGATAACTAAGATTTTCAAATGTATGTCATGATCAATACAATCTTTTGTTTGTATATTTGATATGGAACTTTTTCCTAGATGTATCTCAAGCAAATCGGACAGTATCAGAAGAAATAATAAGGCCATTGTTTATATGGAGACTAACCTTTAGATTTGTATCCCAACTTCCTGTACACAAGGCACTTCCATCAGCTGACAAACCCAAACAGCTTATCCGGCCCTCGTGTGAGTTCTGCAAAGATCCCAAGTTCAAAACAGCCTGCCAGAAATACAAAATTAATCAGGGTCGATGGATGCAATATCATGGCCTACCTCAAATCTTCCACAACTTATACACATGCACAGAACTACTCAGCCAAAAAGGCATGCAACAAAAGAATAATGTTCAAGCTTTTCTCTCTTAAAGGTTAAAAAATTGGGAGTTCTGATAATTCATATGACACAAATTGGAAAAACAATAGCCACCAACAAAGTGGAGGAACTCCAGTGCCACTCTTTACATAAGTTTGTTTTCGGGTTTTTTTTCTATCATGAGCATAGCAAGGCTTTAGACCTATGCTGAGTAAAGGCACTTGCAAATGGGATCTAATGCAAAACCTATGAAACCTCATAACTCAGTGGTAGTGATGCCCAACCAGATGACATTAGAGCAACATTCAAATTATGAAACAAAAGCCAAGGTTGGGATTAGAAAATGCCCCCATCGAGTTCAGATTCCCATAAATAGTATTAAATAACTTGATCAATTCAAGCAAATCCAATTCCTCGAAAGATGTTTTGATCGTACCATAATGAACTTAATTCAAAGTGCAAAAGGGTACCTCTGCCAATAAAGTGTCCCAAACATAACAGTCACCATTTGAGTATCCCGCAAAGAGGAGTCTTCCTGATATTGAAAATGCAATGGAGATTACATGTGGGATCTCATTATCACCATGCTGGTGATCGTAAACTTGGAGCTGGTGCCCAGTCCTGATATCAAATAACCTGCAAGTGCCATCATCCGAGCCTGTTCCAAATCTATTACCATCAGGAAAGAACTTTACAGCATTGACATCTCCTTCATGCCCATGAAATGCGCGCACTGCTCTACTTGCAACTCGGGTGTCCCATAACCGGGCAGTTGAATCACAGGAACCAGATACAAACATTCTAGAGTTTGATCCATTAATTGAGACACTGCAGGATACAAATCAGTATCACAGAGGTCAAAATTCAAAAGTGCTAATTGCTCCCTGACAAAGGAGAAAATCATAAAATTTGAATGTAATAATGTAATGCTATGAGTGATTTAAAGGACAAAAAGAAAACATCTATTCTATAAGGTTCGATTGTCACAGGATGCACCATATATAAATGTCGACATAGAGTAAATATAGGGTTGTAAAAGAAGGCACCACTACAAGAGCAGCCGAAGGTTAACTAGGTAGCTAGTCCTGTTGAATTTGAAGTCAAAAGGTAGGCAGGTAAGCAGTTTGCCACGCATGTGAGGAGTTTTTCTAGCAGTAACAAGGTTAGCTCGAAGAAAACTTGGAGAATGCCTTACCTTAGCACATCAGCAGTATGTCCAGACTGAAATTCTCCTCCGAACACGGAAGTTCTAATGCCCGTTGTAATATCCCACAAAACACACGTCTGGTCGCCAGAACTTGTTATCAGGTGGGTATCCTCATCTGGAACATACTGACAGGATGATACATAGCCCTTATGCCCGCTAAGCATTCTCGATACAGGTAGATTCCCATCCTTATCAGTTGGTGAATTCAGGTTAAAAATTGAGCAAACACTATCAAGACCACCACAAGCAACAGATTGTCCGGTAGGAGAGAAAGCACATGTCATCACCCACGCACAAGGTAGCTTTATGGCATGAGTTTTCTGACTTGTTAGAGCATTCCACACTATTAATCGCCCATCTTGAGAAGCACTTACTATTCTATTCCTTTCAGGGGTCCAATCCAACGAATATACCTGCAAGTGTCACGGGTATTAAAACTCTATTTGAAACCCATTGTTTAGCACTCATGCCAAATTACAATTAACATGCGATCAATACAACATAATCACCCTTTAGTCTGCAGATCTTATGCATCATCTCCTCATTTCACTGCTTCAAAATACCTATGCAAACCTTCATAATTTCGCTTGCACTCTGTTCATTAAGAGGGATGGAAAGGGTAAAGGGGAGGAATTGAGAATAGAAAGGAGGGATATTAACCCGTCTATCTACTTGTTGGGATAACAAGAGAGGAAAGGATGGATTGTGAATTACATGACAGGAAGGTAATTCGGGATCCTTCCCTTCCTTTCTTGGGTCTCCATCCAACAAACTAGCTTAGAAAGCATCTCATTCCTCCTCCTCAATCCCCCCCCCCCCCCCAAACAAACAGAGCATTGAATAAAATGTTGATGTTCTAACTCTCAGCTTTTTCGATAAATCAATTGACAACTTCTAATTTCTCCCATTCAAAGGGCCTCTCTAACAAACCAAACTATCTGTTTCTTGGGTGCTCTCTGTCCATAATATGCATTAACTTTTTCTCGTTTAATAATAAATTCATCCAGATGAATATTTCTTGCCCTTTCATAAACACGCCCCCATTTACAAAAGAGAGAGCAAAAGATCTTAAAAGTAATAATAAGTCACCCAATCTTCACTAGACTTCGTTTTTGGAAGCCAAGCCAAAAATAGGGACCCTCCGTTTTCCATAACATTCCTTCGCCTAAGTTAGTGGCAGATAACAAATTCTGCATGAACTATATCGCATCTGCCCACCAAAAAAAAAAGTCCTTCTAGTAATTGCAACTACCAAATACTACATGGCTTCCTTCGCCAGTTAAATCAAAACCCAAAACTCCATCTATTGCCTCTATCTTATATCTACGATGAAAACAAATTAGAATTAAATTTAAAAGAACAAGAATAGTGGTTATCACCTTGCCAGTGTGTCCTTGAAGAGTCCTGCAACAAACCAGATCGGTGGGCCCAAAACTCACCGGACTCCTCTCTTGCGCCCTTGCGTATCTCGCCACTGCAGCAACCCATAACAACTTCAATCAGATCCACTTTCTTTTATTTTATTTATTTTTTATCAAATACGAAGAGGAAAGAAAGAAGGAAAATTGAAATGATTATTACTATCTGTATCAAGTAAAAGAAGGCGTTTCTGCTTCAATCGTTCTCTCAAAGAATTCACCGTCTCAGTCGCCGCCACATGGCGCTCCTTTAGCTCCGAAACAGACATTACTATCTTCAATTTTTCCAAAAAGAAAAAAGTGAACTAAAAAGCACTGGCCATCAAAGTTTTAAGCTTTTGCAATTGTATATTTCTTCTTAAAGTCCTAGTAATGATCATAAATCATGACTCGAAAAGGATTGAGAAAAAAAAGAAAGGTTTTAAAAATTCAATAATTTAAGAGAGAGAGAGAGTGGGATATATAGTTTTGATTAGTTTGAGAGGAGGTTGAGGCTGTGCAGGTGGTAATGGACTGATACTGCAATTCATGTTTTTTGCAGAGGTTAACAGAGACAGGAGAGAAGGGAAGTAGAGGCTTATTTTTTTTACTGCAGCCGCCGGGTACACTTTCTTTTATTATTATTATTATCTTACGTGTCGTGCTGTTTTTTTTTTTTTTTTGGGGGGGGACTTTAATTTATAATTATATTTTCAGGTGATTTTTATATTTTATATTTTATCTTAAATATAATATTGAAAACCTTTAATGTTGGAATTGTCCTTTGGAGCAAATTAAATTTATTATGTTATCTTGAATAAAATTACTACTTGGTGTATAAATTGAATATATGTTTTAATCACTGTAGTGGAAGGACGTAAATAAAATAGAATAGATAAAAAAAATTATTAAAACTTAATTAGTACTAAAATAATAAATTGGGAGCTGAATTCGAGTTTTATCTTTTATTTATTTAGATTTTAGATTTTCATATAGAGTCTGATTATGTTTTGTGTTTAAAAATATTTAAAAAAAATAAGATTTTTTTATTTTTTATTTCAAATAAATTTTTTTATATTTTTAAATTATTTTAATGTATTGATATTAAAAATAATTTTTTTAAAAACAATATTTTTTTAATAAACAAACTATTAATATCTATGACTATTACTGTTATTTTTTCTCTCTCTTTTTTTTTCTACAATAATTATCATATTAAAACCAAGCATTGGTTTTTCAAAAATATTGATTATTGCGGATCTCCAAGCCTGCCAAAGTGCTGGTTGGCGTGGCAATTTGTGTTAATTAATTTGGTAATCAATAAATTATTTTTCACGACTGAAACAAATTACAGTCTACGCATTAGACTATTATTTTAGTTGCAAGAAAATAATGTTCAGATCTTATTATCTCAATTCATTAAAAAAAAAAAAACTATCCCGTTGGTGTCTTGTTTTATGTTTTTAATAATATATGCTATTATATTACAAGATGATATTATTTTTATTTGATTGATATCATGCCGTTGAGCAAGTTTATAATTAATTGAATATAAATTTCTATTTTGACTCCAATTAATGCAATAATTTCAGCCAGGTAGCGTCATAGAGATGACTGCTAGATGGAAATAATTTCACCATCAAGGGAAGTGCATGGACGGTGTTTATTCCAAGATTTTGGTTCATAATTGATGACATAATAACACCCGCATATATAATGATAATGATGCGAGTTGATAAAAAAGAACATAGGAAGAAGAAGAAGAAGAAAATAAGATAATCTGTTTTAAAAGTATTTATTGATAAAATTTACTTTAAATTAATATTTATTTTAGTGTTTTCAAATTATTTTAATATATTAATATTAAAAATAATTTTAAAAAATATATAATGATACAAGTTGATAAAAAAGAACATGTGAAGAAGAAGAAGAAAATAAGATAATCTGTTTTAAAAGTATTTATTGATAAAATTTATTTTAAATCAATATTTATTTTAATGTTTTTAAATTATTTTAATGTAATAATATGAAAAATAATTTTAAAAAATATCTTATTAATGAGTTAATGAAATAGAAGCTGAAATATTTTTGACCCAGAGGTCAAAACATGTAAACACCTTTTCTTTTTGTTAAAACGCAGTTCAATCACAAAGAATGGGTAGTTCCTCCGCCGCCGTGCAAGCGCATTTTCAAGTGTTTTCTACAGAATATTTGTCATTTTGACGCTTAGAAATGGTGCCATTTCAAGGTCCAACCATATCGATCATTGAACTGGAGGGAAGGGCAATCCGACGTCCAAGAGGGGTTGACATGGTCAGGTATCGATGGACCACACACGCTTCGGAGAGCTTATCTATACCTACGACTTTAAGCTTCGGGCATCATTCGAATTGTTCCAGACGCAGAGAGGCCTTGGTTAGGCTAATCATTGAGAAGAACCAGTCTACAAAAGACCAGTTCAACAATTCCCCCCCAGAAAAATTTCATGGATATCAAATCGTCGTCGCGAGAATATAATGGCCGTACTCTGTTTTGATGCATTTAAAAATACTTTATTAATTTAAAAAAATAAAAAAAATATTTGTTCTTGGTCAAATTACAGAAGCCCATTTTACAAAGTCTGCCGGAAAAAGAAGTCGCTCGATTGAGGGCCACCCCTAGTCAAACTGGATCGGTTTGACACGCCGTATAACATGTGTTCTCATTCTTCCTGTTCTGTTTGAAAATCCATGTGGTAGTCTCGGAGAGCTTGCATACCAGTAGTTACATTTTCATGGTCTGGTCTTGGGAGAGGTAGATCAAGCCCATATACTTTGGTGATGTTCACTGTAAACAACATTGTCGTGAATTATCAATTTGGGCCCAAGCCCAACCACCAATTTAGATTTTCCTCCTCATGGGCTCCTTTACCGCCACCCAAGCACCAACCAAGACGAGAGTTGTTTTTTTAAAAACAAATTATTTAAAAAAGTATTAAAAAAGTATTTTTTTATTTTTTAAAAATTAATTTTAATATTAATATATCAAAATAATTTAAAAACATAAAAAAAATTAATATTAATTAAAAAAAATAAAAAAATTTAAAACACAAAATAAACATGCGAGCACAAACAGGAGAGTGGTCATGGAGAAGCGAGTCGTGTACGCAAAAAGGTTTGTGCGCGGGTGAGATTCTTGTATTGAGGGGTAGTTTAGGTACTGCGATTTTCAACGGTCTTCATGTCAGAATTCCTCGACTAAACCACACCTCCTTACATGTTTCATGCGATTTAACAGGTAAGATTCCCGTACGAATTCTTAAGTAGTTGGGCTCAACAATTATTTCCAAACACGAGATATGGCCAAATCTAAAGAACTGAACTCTTGCCAGATCCTTGATGTTTCAAACATGCTGCATGGGAGACCAAACCCAGATCCTTCCATGGAAATGCGAAGGAAATTGTGCTTATCATTGAGAGAGAAGAGGACCAAGCAAAGACATTTTCTTCACAAAACCATATGGGCTCATGATTACAACAGGCCGGCGGGAAAGAAAACGAAGAAAGGATCTATAACAGTCACGGATGATGGATTACAAACATGGTACGGAAACCATGTGACAGAGTTTATAATGTTCCTCTAAACATAATTGTAGTCCTATGCATACTTCCTGCTACCTTAATAGTATTAGATCATATGAGAACAGAGAGAGAGAGCGAAAGAGATAGATCAATGCTGCCCAGTTAAAGGAGAAAGCATTTACAATTGCAGATATAAAAACAACTCAGCTTCTTTATTTGATACCCAAATGAACCTCCTCCTGATCTTCAGGCACTCCCACCAGGGTAGGTGCAGCCATTGTAACCTAACAATTAAAGAACATATGTTCAGAAGCATAACAATAATTCCAAGGCAGAGAATATGATCCGCAACAAGATCAAGATTTCTGGTAACGTGGGGACCTAAACCCAAAAAGATACGTTTATTTTTGCATTTTAAAAAAATTTAAAATTTTTTTATGCTCAAAGTAGCCATAAGAATCAAAGCTAATGTTCTCCCTTCTATATTCCTAATGGCATAAGCAGCCATAAAAACCAAAAGCTATTATTCTTTTACATTTCCAATCACATACTAATATGGAGGTGACCCATAAGAGCTGGCACCTAATGGTTTCTAGATTATTCATTCAAGTGCTATGGAATTGCTTTACGACACCATTCAACTTTAAGTCAGAAGATGCTCAACTAGGAACCATGATGTGGTTATTTTCTGCGGTTAAAATTGCAAGTATATATGCAAGGAAATAGCATTGGAGTTGAAATGAGATTTACTAGGATTTTTGAATGTCAGTGTAGCTGTTTCTGAGAAATCGCAGTTCCATGGATTCTTTGCAGACTTCTGGTAGTATAGATTCATGGCATAAGAAGCGTGTGATGCAACAGTATTTGGTTCGAAACAGGCACCTCCTGGTTGAATGGGACCGCAATCTATGCCTTGTCCACAGGCATAATCAAGACTTGCCTGCAATTGAGCGTTGGAAACACCAGCTTTCGGCACACACCAACCTGCTTTTGTTGGATTTGGTGACGGAGTCACTGGAGTTCTTGGTGTAGATGGAGTCTGAGGAAAAAGACCAAATGGGGGATTTTAGGAACCACAAATCAAGAATATCAAACTAACCGCATTTAAACAACATTTCCACCATGCCTTGTTTATTTTAGTGAAAGTTGATTTTAAATGCTTCCCTCTCCCTTCTATTGATCATGTCAGTGATAACTAGCTTTACGATAAATTTACTAGCACGTATCACGATGCTATAGGACTAAGCTGGGTTAGGTTTTCAGGGTCCTGGTATTTTCTAAACTCCTCAATTGTGTGAGAATTGCAGGTTACTTTGTGTCACCATGACAGCAGCTTTCACAGTAGATTGCCAAAAGAAACATCATCAAGGCATTGAAGAAAAAGAAGATTGTCTTACCAAGCTACTCTTTGAAAGACCAATATCATATGTCATCGAAAGGTCGGGTTTGTAAAGGCCAAATGATCGTTCAGAAGCAGGACCAGATTTCAGATCCTCGTCATAAAGGGCGAAGATATATGTATCTACAGATTTTCCAGGCATTAGTGGAGTTCCAACCATTGATCTGAGGTGAGCAACCAAATTGCCATTATAAGCTCTTGCATTCTCGATGCCTGGTCCAACCTCATTGCTGTCACCCTTGTAAGGCCACCCAGTCTCAGCAACCACAATCTCAACGTCAATAAATCCCATAGCATTTAAGGCAGACCTTACGGCATCAACCTGCAATTCATTTTCCAATTCAAGAACTGATTAAAATCATTTTAGTGAACCAAAGAATTGATCATTAAGGGCTTAAGCTCCCACCTGATGGATTATAAAAGTTATGAGCCTATATATCAGTATAGAATGCACTATCTACATAGCCACAATTCAAACACTAGCAAACCCCAGATGTGTTCCATATTAGATGCAAAAATTACAATGGATGAGCTAATAATTTCAACTTCAACAATTATTCTAGTAATATGATTATAATGTTCACATATGGTGTTCCCTGATCAAATTAGCCAACATTTTTTACATTCCCAATAATTCAAATCTTGGAAGGATCAGAGCATAAATCATAGCAATGGCCACCCTGTCATCAGGCACAATAAGTCACATTAGTGCAATTCAGTGCCCTCAATCATCTCACCAAAAAAGCAAGAGCATACAACAGAAGAAAGAATTATTTGCAGATGCTCTCCATTAAGTCATTGAACAAATACATGCTTTCCAAATTTCTTTCACCAAATATCATTTTTTCTGCACATGAAAAGGACACAGCCTTAACTAATGCTAAGTGATCGAAATTGCTCTAGACCTTGTGTAAAGCTGCGAGGCATAAAGTTAACTCAGGCACAGAGAATCTAATCCCCCATGAATTCCCACGTCAATTCGTGACAAAAGGGTATGTCACACGCCTGTCCCGTACCCTTTTGTTTATCGACCTCACATGTCAATGTGTCATTGAGCCTCTACCAAACCCAATAAATCTAGAGGACTCTTGCTGGGAGCTGCGAACATTGCGACAGCTCCCCCCACAAGGTTCCGAGACGGAGCTCAACCTGAGTCTCGGTTAAGAACGATCTAGCCGTCCGTAATCCACATCTATCTAGATCACAGACGATCTTCAAGTGATTATCTCTGTACGCCAACCTTAATTGTTTTTACAAGTAAGTTCAATCAAAACTTAAATGTTGGATGCGCGTTTATGTATATATAGCCACTGCCCAATCATACCCGTGGTGGATTTTTTTCACTGCCCGTAACGCAGGCACGGCCGAAATTGACTGGTCACCACACCAGCAAGTCAGCAATACTGCAAATGTTCCAAGTAATAAGAAAGAACTTAGATGTACTTACCTGAGCATCAAACATGTTCATGTACTTGATCCCATTACCCGAGTCAACTCGTCCCGAGTTGGGTTGAAACAAGCAAAAAGCTAAAGTCTCCGGTCTCGGGTCGCTCTGGTAAGCAAAAAACGGGTACGGATTAACGGCAAGGGGCGAACCATTGTCCTTCTGGAACTGCAATAACCTTCTCATAGTGTCTTGATAAGCTGGGTTAAACAAACCTGAAGATGGCGGGGCGGACTGAGACAGTATGGCCATGGAATGCACGGTGGAGACCTTAACCTTGCCACCGAGTGAGGCAGAGCTAAGTGCTCTTTGCATATTTTGCATAGCCGGTAAAAGCTGAGATATCAGGTTTTGATCATTTGATAACAATACCTGTCAAAATCAATAACCTGCATAATTTAGCTCACTATAAAAGCAATGTCAAGGCTGTAAAACTCTAACCGTGCATGTACTAGATTCGTAGTGTCTCATAAAATAAAAATTGAACATAAGAAATCAATAATTTAAAAATGACGAATTGTGATAGTGTTAATGTTATATGACCTCGTTACCAACAGTGATGAGAATTATCTTGCTAGCAGGATAGTAAGGTAAAACATTCGAGTTAATCCACTGAGTTGCAGAATTGGGATCGGAAGCTAAAGCAGGGATTTCTCCATTTGCCGCACCAATAACGATCTCGATTCCAGTATTGGCTAGTGCTCTGATGATCGCCGGATCAGCACCATAGAGCCTAACTTTCTGTACAGTAGTAGATTGTAGGAGCTTCGCTGTGGCAGATGGTGATGGCAAGTTATCAGCAACTTGACCATAATTGACCCCGATAAAAGACTCTGAGCCTGTGACCATAAAAAAAAAAAAAAAAAAAAAAAAAAAAAAAAACCCAAATTGGTGCCCCTTTTAATTTTATGTCTTCTAAAGGCCAAAAACATAATCAAAATTCAAACTTACTTGCAAGGTTGAAAGATTGAAGGAGATAGAGAAAAATGAGGATTGAAAGCGCCATGTTTGGTATGCGAAGGGACAAAGAAATGGAAGGGGAGGGGTGAAGGATGGAGTTCAATGGTTTTTGCAACTTTTTGAGTAAGAAGCGGAGCAGTTTCGATTCTGTTGCGCGTTTGTGTGTGTGTGAAATTCAACTGAAGTCAACTGATGCACCAATGCCTTTCGAACTTTTTATTAGCCTTGATTTCCACGCTTCACAGTACCGAAACTATCTTCTTTTTCTCGGAGATGCGAAAAGTATTATGTGTTTGTTGTGATCTATGTTTTGCTTGGAGGAATTTTAAATTTTTTTAAGAAATTAAGATTTCTTCATGCATGCGTGTTTGATAATTTGGTTAGGATGATTCGCACGATGTTAATAGTAAAAATATTTTTTGTGAAGTACGGTTTCATGGGTTTCGAAAAAAGTTTGCATTATCAGCCCCCATTGTTAGTGTTCCAGCGATCTTCTGTAAAATTTCGGATGAGAAATGTAATTGGTAAATTCCACCTGAATGTCTTTTGTAAACCATTCCAGTTTTTAATGTTCGTTCGTCCACAATTTGGTCTCCGGTTAAAAATACAAGTCTTCGTCGTCAAGTTTGGATGAGAGCCCCTGTAGTGGGGTGGGTCGTGACTTCCCAGGGTCAAGTCTCCCTTCTAACTGTTTTTTTTTAATTATTATTATTATATTACACCACGTGGCTCAAAAGTGAAAGGACCCAAACCCAAAAAAGCCTAACTGAATTGTCTGAATTCTCGTAAGCTGCACAAATCCTACCATGAAGTCACATGCATAACTTGTCCGATGGGAAGAAAATAATTCCCAGCAATAATGTGAATTTGAGATAACGACTATGATGGGCCCGACTTTAGACAAGAACCCGAGCTGAAAGCAACGGTCATTAATGGTTATAAATTTTCAAGCATGATTACTTTCGTATTTTAAAAATAATTTTAAAAAAATAATTTTTTTTATTTTTTTTATATTTTCAATATACTAATATCAAAAACAATTTTTTAAAAAAATAAAAAATTATTTTAATATATTTCCAAAAAAATATTACTATAAATTTTATCTGTTAAACATGAGATTATCAATCAGTAATGGTTATAAATTTTCATGCATGATTACTTTTGAGTTTTAAAAATGTTTTTGGAAAAAAAAATATTTTTTTGATTTTTTTTAGATTAATTTTTTTAATATTTTCAATGTTCAAATGTTAAAAAATAATTTTTAAAAAAACATATATATTTTAATATATTTTTAAACCAAAATATACTTTAAACATGAGATTATCAATAAACGTAATATCAAGAATCAAGATGGATCTGGTTGGGCCAGAAGTTACTTGGAAAAGGCAGGCAACTTCCACTGGCCTCAGCCACCTACCCAGTTGAAAGTAGAAATTTAGGCCCCACTTCCTCTGTAAGAGCGAGTGACGTTCGGGGACGGATGTCACACCTAAATAATTGAATATGTACAGCATCCGGTGCGAATGCAAACCATGTTTTGATGACTATCCCCACATCCACCATTCATGTGCAGCAGCAAAACAATGCACCACCATAGTAGCAGAGCATTACTAATTCACCTCTCATGACTCCCATACAAGACCTAACAACCCACCCACAAGTCAAATTTACGAGAGACCACTCCTAGACAAGTGGAGCCAATAATTCAGCGTACCAGCAACGAGACCACAACGAATCTTGGATGGAACCCAGGTCGTGTCTCAAATTTGAACCCAACTCACCAGTTCATTGCTCATCTCGTACGTTGTTGGAATTACTGTTTAATCAAGCTAATCTGCCAATGGGCTAAAGGATTAACCTGGACGAGACTCGCATCTCATTGAATTTACAGCATCTATTTCATGCAATCGACATGTTTATATACAGAAGGTATAACGACTTCCTGAACTCGATGACTAAATTTTCAGGATGGTGACAAATTCAGTTTATCAACACGAGAGACAAGGGAAAGAAGTATGGATAGAGATTAAAACCAGGCTTCGACAACGCAGAATAATACAAAAATTCATTCTCATTGCAACAAAAATGGCAGTTACAAGAACCTCACAACAAGACAGGCATGGGGAGACAAACCCTGCAAATAAAAATCATGCAGAAAATTCCAAAAAGTCTGAATATACCCAAGCAATAAAGAAGGGCATGAACAGACAATGTATCATGCATCACAATCATGTATCGATGGCAAATTGAATCAAGGAAAAAAAAACATGTATTAAAGCCACCCCTCAGCCATCAAGAAAATAAATAAAAAAAATAGGAAAGTAGAAATCAGCATCAGGTGATAGAAACTTGATTCAGTTACCCTCCAGAGTGGGAGACAGGAGTAGTTTCAAACTGGCCATCCTTGAACATATGAATGAACTGTTGTGGCAAGGCATGCTCCACCTACAAATGTAGACACGGGAAGCCATTTCTGAGGAAATTGGAATGTAAAATTTCAAAAAAACTGCAACAAAAGGAATATGACTGTGATTTGAGCGTGCTATTAAGAGAGTGATGGAATTTGAACATTCAAACCCCCCACCCAACCACAAGACAAGAAAAGTGACATAGACAAGGGATGGCGAACTAAATCTTTGTGGATTAAGCAGGGTAGAAGGAAAACATCTGAAAGTTGAAAGCATACCAAATCTCCATCAGGTTCTGCACCAGGTACCAATACATTGATCTCGCTAGATTTAGCAGTAGTAATCGATGCCCCCAAAGAACCTTTGCTTAAATATAATTGACAGCCTCCCGTGTTGTCCACTGAAATTGTTGGAGCAGAACCCTAGAGCAGGGGATAAATTTAGATGTAACTTAGATCATGCTTGTAATCCATGATCCATAGAATAAGCATTAATACTTATTTATCTCCAATTAAAAAAACAGTAATAACAAAGTCAAATATAATTTGAAATAAGATACCTGGCATTGCACCTCAACACCACTGCAATTCACAATCTCACAAGCAGCCACCACATCCTGTTTATCAAATAAAATAAGCATTCAACTCAAAAGGTGTAATGGTACATCAGAGCAGTAAACTATATTTGCATTTTTCTTTCAGAATTTCTCATACTAACCGTGAATACAACCCCCATCTTAGTGCATTTGTCGATTGTTATATTGTTAACTTTCCCTGCAGATTGTGAGAATCAACTAAGCTGCTTGTGGATTTCTAAACAGAGAACATGATATTGGGCAATATCCATAGATGGTTGGTTTGCATTTGTATATTTTTACAGAGTATAAAAATTACCTTGAACCTGCAAAACTGAATCTTTGCATCCAAAAATATACACAGACTGTTTTGCATCACAGTCATCAATTACTAAATTCTTTCTTCCAATTTGATTCTCAACAACCCACCTGCAAAAGGGGGCAACCAAAGACACGATATACAAATCACATTCCATGTCAACTTGATGATTAAAATTAAAATCAAAACCATTTTCAAAATTACAAACACTCACTTACGACCCATTTGAAGCTCCAGTTTTGGAGGCCCTGCCTTGGAGAAAGAGGGTGAACTAGTACGGCTTTCTTTTTCACTAGCACCAACAACACCAGTTCTATCAGCACGGTTCTTTGTCTTCATATTGTCTGTGACCTTTCTAAGACCTGGGACATGAGAAAGCAAAAACAATGACCCAAGATATCTTTTGACGAATTTTTTTTTTGTGGAGAAAGTGAAACATAAGATTACCTGAAGTCACAGGCTTCCCAGAACTAATTTCTTGGAAAACAGCAGCCATCCCTACTTTTGGCTTTGATGATGAAGGAGAAGAAGATTCAGAAGTGAAGAGAGAAGCTGGTGGAGGAGGTGGAGGAGCAGGAGCGCTTGGTGCAGCAGCTTTTGCTTTGGCAGTTGCACTCCACACTGGACCCAAGGGATAATGACTCTTTACATAATCCCTCAAACCTGGTAAATATAACTCCTTCAAAGCCTTGGCCCATTCAACATGATTTGGGTCTTTGCTTTTGTACTCTACAAGAATCTGAATTTTACAGAACAAAATGTTAGCAACGATTAATATAGTTTCCTTGTTCACTAAATAACTCATTTTCATTTACAACGATATAATGTGAATACAGGGTGGTTCAATGCAGGTATCAAACACCAAATAAGAATACAATTATACAAAGGTTTACAGAAGAAAGATTTGTATAAAGTCATATGGCAAAATCAAAAAAAAAAAATTGCAGGATTGGTGGCTAATTTTTTAATATAGAAAGTCACAGGACTCCTTGAAAGACGCTGCTTTATACATTAATCAAGGTGTGCTTTTAATGCAAAACTTTCCTTTTTGGTTCAGAAACATCCTCTTCAAGCTAACAGTTCTATTTTCTTCCTACAGCTAACAATTACAGAGAACATCCCTACTTAGTGGCAGCTCCTTGTAGTGAGTTGCAAGGATCCAGCTGATCATAAAGTACCTTATTATTGTAAAATTCAGCCATTTGCCAACTTTCTTCCACGTGCGCAATAGGCATGCTCATACCTTAAATAAAAAAATAAAAAAAAGAAAACAATATCAGAGTTTTACATGGAAGAATCAAGACCTATATGCTATTAGAATATAGAATAGACAACGAAATTCACATACCACAATCTTTTCCAGTGTAGGCAATCCAGGCTAAAGCTGTGGAACTGTCAGCAGCTGCCTTCAGGTGGTTAAAGAAATCAGATCTCCTTCCCTCTGTCATTGAATTTGCTTTCATGATCACTTCATTTAATGGCTTGAGAAATTCAGCCAATCCTGCAAGATCAGGCTTCTGCACCAATAGAAGGAGCCATTCAACATCACGAAATTTCATTTTCTCTATCAATGGAAATTGCTAAGGAAATCAAAAGCGGACAGCAAGCCCCTAACCAGTATCTTGAACCCTTCACTGCTTCTATGTTAACCCATTATTTCTATCCCGTCTTCAGGTTCTCGTTCAATATTTACAACGTCAACTACATTGACCACCAGAGAACAATGATACCATAAATAACGAAGATATACTTTTCCTATTAAATATTCTAACATGAATTTCACTTCATCGTGCAACAATGACCGTTCTCAGTTAGATTGTCACCGAAGATGACACTTCATAAAAACCTGAAATTAACAGTGATTTCTCAAATAATTCCTTACAGCCATGAAATATTCATACATTCTCATAGCATTTCAAGTTCCCATTCCAAAGGGCCATTAGCATTTACACTTTCTCAACAAACCTTCCATTCAACAGAAAACGAATACTTAAAAACTAAATCAAAATCGACCTGTCAAACACATGAATTGTCATGGCGCCAACTTCGTTAATTTTAAATTAAAACCTCAAAAAACATAAATAAATTAAATAAATTTAGTACCTGTGCTTGCTTGATCTTAATGAGAAGTTCCTTTTGCATGTTAAGAGCTTGTTCTAGAATCTTCGTGACTTCTAAAACTTGTCCTCCAATCTTCTCTCCAGCGCTCGAAACCCTACCGAAGTATGCCCCCATGAAATCTTCGAACGCTACAATCGACGGATCCGTCGCTGAAGCATCATCCCCGCCACTCCCCGCCACACTTCCCCCTCTCAACGAAAGTGCTTCTAATCGTGCCACCGCCGATTCTAGCCTAGCCATTAGCCTCTCCTCCATCGCCCCCTCCCAATCCTCCCCTTTCTCTCTCTAAATCTTGGCAAATGTTTCTCTCTATAAAACGGCGCCGTGATGGTTTCAGATAGAGTAGATCTGGTGGTGGATGTAATTAAATAAGAGCTCGTTTTGCCTTTTTCGCTATTAGGCAACGACACACAAAAAACAAATAAAATGGGTGGCGATGGTAATTTGGAGTTCTTGGCGGATTTTATTTTAGGGAGTTTATGCGAATCTGAGTGACACGTGTTAGTTTCAGAGTGCAACTTGGCTGGTTTTGCGTTGTAAGAAGCAGGAAGACCTGCTAGGCTGCTAGTTATGAATTACGGCTTCACTTTTTGTTGCGGGAAATTGAATATTGAAGGACCTAATTTTACGTAAAACTCAGTGTTTTATTTCAAATTCAATGATTAAGAGGTCGTGGTTAATTGAAGTAAGGAAGATGACCAGTGCGGGTCAGGGTCAGGGTCAGGGTCAGGGTCAGGGTCAGGAGATTTGGATTTTTGTCTCTCGCGTGATTGATAGCAGTAAATTATCTCATTCCAAGATTATTAGAAGAGCGAATCAAGAATTAAATGCCTGTCAATTCGGGGTTAGATTATAAACTATAGTTATTAATTTGACTCGGCTAACGAGTTGATTACGTGATCGGTCAGAATTTTTTATAAATTTGAATAATTCGATGGCTTCACCTAGTTCAGCCCACACGAGGCCCTACCGGTTGATAATGATATTGTTTTGATTTTTTAAAATTATTATTTTTATTTAAAAAAAAATTAAAACCATGATAAACAAAACAATTCCGTTAATCTTTTTTATAAACACAGCAAAGCCAAGTTAATTTCCTTATAATAAATACATGCCCATCAACCTCCGATGAACTCTCCTTTTATCATACCATGCATTAACTATCTATGCTGCTTTCATAACAAGTCCTTGATTTACATTCCACTCTTTAGTTCATCTCAATGCAAATTCATTTGATTCATTTCACCTCATATGTGTAATTAATTAGATCATTATTTCAACTTTATTTTATTAATATTATTTTTTTCATCTCGCAATCATATTTAATTTATATCTTATCTCATTCTTTAACATTACTTCCATTTTAACTATATATTCATTTTAATTTCTCATATTATATACCATTTTAGCTTCTTGAACATAGATTTCTTTCCAAACTCAATACTTATTTTACCAATTAGACTCATTTATATATTTTTCAATTTAATATATTCTTCATGTCCAATTATGAAACATACAAACTATTACCCTTTTATTATTCCTCTTCCTCATGTCCATTCATAGCACATACAAATATTTTTCTAATTATTCATGAGCTTAGGAAATGCTTTAAATCAATCCTTTTGGATTTCTTTGAGTCCATTTCCATGCCTACGGACTCACTTTGCATCGACTACACATTCATTAATTTATTTTATATTTGTGCTTTTACTATCCATCATTTCTACACATTCATTAATTTATTTCATATTGCATAAGGTTATTTTTGTCATTTCCTTATTACAACTTTAGTCTTGGAATAAATAATTCTAATGCTCTTTGACTCATGGGTGCCTTTTTCTTTTTATTTCTTCAAAATAATGCAATTACTTTGGCACACTTAAAAACAAGAATAATGCAACTCTCTTCTTCTAAAGACTTTTGGTCATTTTACACTGGTTTTGTTAAAGATTTTGAGGTTGCTTAGGGGTAATATTGTAATAGTCATATATTTAATATAATTTTTTTAAAAAAAATATTTGTAATATTTAAAAGAAGGAGTTTGTCCCGCACCTCTTGGTGTGATGCTTCCTGCCACTATTTTTGAGTTGGTTGAATTCATATAAAAGAGTTTTTTTTTCTAGTTTTTCTAATGGAATTAAACTTTCTCTCTTCTTAAACTGGAAATACATGCTTTTATTTATTGAGACTTTCACGCCCTAACATGTGGATGAGCCCCGTGCCGTTCAAGTGGCGCGTGTGAGGACATTCGACCACCAAACATCGCCATTTGGGATGAAGCTTGGAAGATCTCATAGCCTTCTAAATGCTAGTTTGGTATTGACGATTGTTTTTTCTCCTTTTATTCTCTCTTTCCTCCTCAAATTTTGTACCAACTTTTATAAAAGTTCTGAACAACCCCTTCAATTTTTTCCCCTTCACATTTGGTCTCAATACTTTTTATTAGTATTTTTTTATTTTAGAATAAGCTATGAAATTATAAATAATTTTTAATTTCACTCCTACTACTTTTTAATCTATAAATTATCTTTTAAATCACAAATATTTTTTTTATTTCACCCCTACCATTTTTAAGTAAATAAATAGTCCATCAAATTACAAATATTTTTTAATTTCACCCACTAAGATTTTTTAATCTTTCAAATTTGGTTCTTACTTTTTTAATTGCTACTTGTTTTGTTTTACATCATTTTTAATTATTTTTTCAAATTTCATCCTCAAATTCTTTTTCTATCAAATTGTATCCTTATTTTTTTATTGCTATTTTTTTGGCATTTGGATGTTTTTTTTTATTATTGATATTTCTTTATTGATTTCATCATTAAAAAATAAATTGGTTAATGATTAAAATTCTTGGTTAAATTGAGGTCCAAGATTTCTCAAGTTGTGAGTTTTAAATGTTAGACAAGGTTTAGGAGGTTCACCTAAACTCGCTTGTTTTATTTTAGTTTTTTAAGGTGATTTTTTTTATTTGTTTATCCTGTTTTGTAATTTTATGTGGTTTGCCTACTATTTTTTTTATTTCACCCCTACCGTTTTTTAATTTATGAATAATCTATGAAATTATAATGTTTTTTTTTTAATTTCACCCCCTTATGGTTTTTTTTATCTTTCAAATCTAGTTTTAATTCTTTTAATTGTTATTTTTTTTGGATTTGTTTTTTAAATTTTTTCCCCTCAAATCTCAACCTCTGATGTTTTTTTCTATCAAATTTTATCCCTATTTTTTTTTTTGCTCTTTTTCTTTGCTTCTGCAAGTTTTTTTAATAATATCTTTTCACCAATTTCATTCTTCAAAATTAAATTAGTTGATGATTGAGCTTCTTGGATGAATCTGGATCCAAGATTTCACGGAATGCAATTTTTAGAGGCTAGATCATATTTAGGAGGTTTGTCTGATTTTTTTATGATATTTTCTTCTTTTTATTCTTCTTTTTCTATGGGTTTTGTTTTGTATTTTTTGTGGTTTGCCTTCTCTTGAGTTGACCCCCTATTGTTTTTTTAATTTCACTCATATTATTTTTTAATATATAAATTATCTATCAAATTATAGATGTTTTTTTTTATTTCACTCCTTATTATATTTTTTTAATCTTTTAAATTTTATTCTCATTCTGTTAATTGCTATTCATTTATGAGATCATTTTTTTTTCAAATTTCATCCTCACGCTTTTTTTTGTTAAATTCTATCTCCATTCTTTTTGTTTTTTTATCCTTTGAAATTTTTTTAATTAATATATTTTTTTCAATTTCATCTCTCAAGATTAAATTTCTTAAAAGCTAAATTTATTAATTGAACTCAGGTTCAGGATTTCACAAGCTGCAGGTTTTAAAGATTAAACCAGATTTACGAGGTTCAGGTTTTAGATATTAGACCGGATCTACGAGGTTCGTCCGAGTTTGCTTATTTTTTTTATTTGTATCCTCTTTTTTTATTTGTGATTTTATTTTATTGAGTCAACTTTCTATAATTTAGAGTTTTGCTTTGTTTTTTTGGTTTACCTTATATTAAGTTTACACTGAGTTGTTTAATAATTTGGATAGGTTCAGGTCTGATTTTGTTTGCTTTTTTTTTCTTTGTTGTTTTCTTTGTTAATTAATTTATTATTGTTTTACTTTTTATTTCATATTATTTAAATTATTAATTGAATTAATGACTTGAAACTTGGATTTTTTATCCTAATATTTGTTTTATAACAATTTTTTTTTTTGCTCAACCCACTACAACACAGGAGCAACAAATATAGCAATAACTAATCACGAATTCTGTTTTAATATGCAATCTTGCGTGGATGAAAGTGTAAAGGTATTTTTTTTCCATGTTTGAAAACTAATCGGCCGTTTGACAGAGGACATGGAAACATAATCATTGCCGCTCGCTACAATTGGTTTGTCCACTCCGCACGCGGGAGCCATTGATTTCTTTTGTGTCTTAAGAGGGACTGCTAACAATGCTTACAGCGTGGGAGGGACAAGATTTGTTAACAGTGATAAATACCAAATATTCCAACGCAAGAACCAAGAGAAATAACATTTGCTGCCCTAGGCGACAGTAAAGATGATGGAGATTACTTTTACATACATACATATATACATACATATATATATATATATACACATATATATACATATAAGTAGAGGCGTCAAGGCGAATAAAATTACAGACATATGGTACAATGCAGCCCACGGTACCAAAGAATAGAATCGAGACAAAATAATAGGGTTTGTTTCTCATCAAAAAGTGGTTTTTAAAAAATTAATTTTTAAATTTTTTTATATTTATTTGTCATTAAAAAAATTATGAAAAATTTAGAAATGTCATATTATTTTCTGATTATATCTAATTTGATCCTTAAATTTTTGATTGCTATATATATTTTGTTTTGAATATTTATTTTTCAATTTCATCCCTTAAACTTTAATTTTTATATTAAGTTTGGTCTTCATTTTTATAATTATTATTTGCTTTTTCTTTATCATTTTTTTAATTGAAATTTTTTATCTATCAAATTTGATCCTCATTCTTTTGATTGTTGCTTATTTTATTTGAAATAATTTATGAAAAGTTAATTATTATTATTTTAATTTCTTCATCTTTTAAATTTTTTATTTTTTAGATTTAATTTCTATTATTTTGATTATTATTTATTTTATTTGAGATGATTTATGAAATTATATTTTTTTTTCAATTTCATTCTCATTCAACTTTTTAATCTGTAAGATTTGTTCTTATTATTTTAATAAACTTTTAAAAAATAAAACATTAATAAGTTATTTTCCAACTTATTTTCCATGATATAACCAAATACTGAAAAATATTTTTCAATTTATTTTTCATTACACTATCAAATATCAAAAAATAATTTATTTTTTTAAAATTTATTTTTTTAAAAAAAATTAAATTTCAGCAACCAAACAGCCGTGTAAAATATAGGATCTCTGTATCCCAGTTTCTCTCACAGATAATCATGTCCCGTCAAGTCTCGCCATGTCCAATCCACTTACCCACTAAACGCTGAGTTTCTGGGTTGAAGAAATGAGTTTCTATGGTGGATTAGATCTGCCTTTTGTTCTTTGTCTGGGCTCACAGCATGAAGACCACCTTCGGCCTGGTTCCAATTTGAATCCCACTGCAACTCCGATTCAGCACCGCCCATGGACCATTCCAGCACGCGCAAATTACCGCGGCGCGGTTTCTTGTAGCAGAAGTGGGCAATTGCAGCTCTGGAAGACTTGACAACAACCATAAAAACTACAACACTGTGACTGCCAGAAAAGGATGAAAACAACATAATTGCTACCATGATGATGGTGACCGGGAACACATGGAAAATATAATATAAATTTGAATTATAAAATTATAAGTATATTTTTTAATTAATTATATATCGACAACTACACTTATAAAATTAAATAAAAAAAGTTAATAATATTATAATTAATAAATGATTTAAATAAAATGAAATAAAAATAATATGAATAAGAATAAAATTTTCAAAGAAAATCACTTAATGATAAAAAATACAAAAAAATTTAGTGACAATTTAATTATTTCCATCACAATAAGCTTCCAATTAATAAGCTTCAAGTTAAATGAAACCTAAATTTAAAAAGAAGCACACAATATAACTCCATAAAACTCAAGATTTTTCTCATATCTTTAAACATTTCTTATATTTAGTTTGATATTTATCTATGTTAGGTGAATTGTAATATAATTATATCTTTTTAATAATTATATAGAAAATATAAAAAATATAAACATAAAAATTTTATGATATCGTTTAACATAGGTTTTCTTTAATAAGAAGAGTTTCTTAAACGAAATAAATAATTTAATGTCTTATAGGCTAAATGTCTTTTTTTTTTAAAAAAAAATACTAAGATCTAATTTAATAATATTTTAAATTTAATGTAATTTATTATTTTAGAATTAAAATTACATGTCGAATGATAGAAAATAAAAAATGTAGGCAAGAATAGAAATGATATAAATTGTTTGGTTTAAATGAGTCTTTTTTTTTAATATTTGTAACTATTGTAAAAAGAAATAATAATTTTTTTATAACTAAAAGTCAAGTCAAATTTAGTAAAATAATAATCTCGATCATGTTTATTAACTTCTAAAATTATATGATTTAATTTTCCTTATTTTTTCTGAGTCTAATTTTACATACTAAATAAATATTAACTTTTTACAGGTCAACTTGTGATAAATTTGATCAACAAATAACCGTGATGGTTTCATTCTCTAAGCATGGGATTTGGCAATTGAGCCACAGCTGACAGGTTCAACTTGGGGGCATCAGGTTTTGTTCTTTGTTAAACCTGTCACCACCGGACCAAGTTCACAATCCTCAGATTCCTCGACTCAGAGGCATCTTCCAGCGCAAGTAATTTGAAGATTAATGTCCGCATTAAGGATTTTAACATAATTAGCGAAGTCGATAATCTCTAATTGAATCTAAAGGACCCAAACGAGTTAAAAACAGGCCACGTTTGAGCCAAACCATCCCGCACCCATTCCAAGATGCCATTCATATTTTTTTCACATATTCGAATCCGAGTCAGTATTTACAACGCTCACTTAAATGGAACTTGCCTCAATATATCAGCGAACATGGACGACCCAGAAGGTGGAGGAGAAAACGTGTAAATATGATATATGCACATTGAAGATGTAATCACTTCTTTCGTATACATGTGGAAAATTATGCTACAAAATAATCTGAATCCAGCACAATAAGCTTCAGGTTGCGAACAATCATCTTCGCCTTGATATCTCAACATCAGCACCACTGCCAGCATGCTTGGTTGGATGTTGAAGTTTGTTGGAGATAACAGCATGGGAAGGAGGAGGATCTTTCTCGCGAACTGTTCGAAGTTCCTGCACAAACAAATAGCAACTTGAAGCAGTTGAAAGAAAAAACAAGAATTTGGAAATTCTTGCAATTTCTTGTTGGCAAATAAATATGTTTAGCCAATCTAAAATTCATATAAACATCCTTTCTGCCTTGTAGTTGGTCCAAAAAATATGTTGTTCTAAATTTCTAGAATCTCGATGATTTATTTGCCAATTAGGCTGGCAAAATCTAATCTGCAGAATATGCTAATTGCTAACTGTATTGCTTATGTAAGCAATACCGAGTGTTCATTTAATTACAAGTAACATTAGTTGGATATAACATCTTGGATATAACATCAAGCAGTTTAGATGAAAATGATACATGGAAAATAGCATGCATGGGGGGGACTTACCGCCCGGAAAGGAAATTCATCTGCCTCAAGCATATGGACAATTTGCCCCATTTTTGGTCGCTTACTGGCATCCAAATCAATACATCGGAGGCAAACCAGCAATGTTCGTTTCAAAGACCTTGGAGCAGGTTGAACTTCAATGAGGGGATCTACAAGCTCCTCTCCACGACGGCTTGCTACCATTCCTTTGAACCAATCAACCAAGTTCATCTGACAAAATTCCGTTGAAGCAGTGTTATGATAGTTAATATAATCTTTAATACAGATGCTACGGTTGGGGGGGGGGGGTGGGGGGTTAATTTTTACCTCTCCGGCTGGTCTGGAGTAATCAATGGGACTCCTTCCAGTAATCATCTCCATAAGAAGAACACCAAAACTGTATACATCACTCCCCTCATTAAGCATGCCTGTACTTGCATAATCAGGTGATACATATCTGAAGCAGATGACAATAAGGAGAGGTGTAAGTGAAAAGTGAACACATGAAAGTCATCCACATTTAAGTTAATTTGAAATTTATAGCTTTAATATTTGAAAAGATACGCACCCAAATGTCCCCATAACACGTGTGGTCACATAGCTTGCTTCAGAACCCAAGAGTTTGGCCAATCCAAAGTCTGAGACCTTGGGGTTCCATTTTCTATCCAGAAGTATGTTACTGGATTTTACATCTCGATGAACAACTTTAGGTTCTAAACCTTCATGTAAATAGGCCAGCCTGCAGCGTAGGGAGGAACCATAAAAATTAAACACAAAAATCACAAGCATCTTTCAATTAGAAAAAATAAAACAATAGAGTTCATAGAGATTTAAAGTCTGGGCTCTGATGTTCTTGTCAGTTCACAATCACTACAATTTCTGAACCTTTTCTCAGGGAAAAACCAATATTAGAAACCCAGTCATTTAGACTTAAATGTGTATTCCCGCTCGTTAAATTTCAACAATGATAAAAATGACTGCAATTCTGTGGTCTGAACTTTATAGGTGCTTAGATAAAGAAGAGATGCAACTGATTAAAATCAATTAACCATGAAAGAACACTTATATAGGTGCTTAGATATGAAGAGATGCAACTTATTAAAATCAATAACCATGAAAGAACAGTAAGTAATTAGGTTCATTTTTCACCAATCAATCACCAATCACCGGCAAGAAGATTAATACTCATGAAACTAGAGCCTAGAGTACCGCACCCTTTTGCTGTCCCAATTGCAATATTCATTCGGATATCCCAGGTCATAGGACTAACAGGACCTACATCACCATGTAACCATTGCTCCAAATTTCCGTTGTCAACATATTCATAAACAAGCATCCTGCAAGGCCAGTAACAGTTCAAATGAGCAAAAAGCAAAAGAACAAGAGGTATTTCCTTCCTTCAACTTCTCATAAACGGGTTGGACTGGATATGACAAATACCTGCTAGAACCATCTGCGCAATATCCAATTAGGCGCACCAAGTTCTTATGTCTTACTTTTCCAATTGCTTCAACTTCTACCTTAAACTCCTTCTCCGCCTGACCCCTAGAAATACAAAGTTCGCAGCATGTTAAGTCCATCCAGATAAATATTTTAGTGCACAAATATTCAAAGACTTGAGCTTTTGATGGGAATTTTCATAAACTAATCCCAGCACGCTGTAACAATAATAAGTAAAAGAATTCTCAAAAGTCCTCTGTAACGAATCAGGGCAATAGTGTGTATTTAAACATTGATTTCATCACAAGCCATTTTTCAGGATTTCTTATCTTTCCAGTTTTCCCAACAGCGGGGGGGGGGGGGGGGGGGGGGCGCCGGGGGGCGGTGCATCGCTTTTGCAACTCCCAAATCCAGTGAAAATCAGAAATAAAAAAAAGAAAAAGGAATTAAACGCTAAAAATATAGTTTAATGAGATCAATCCTTCGACATCTCAAAAAGAAAATAAAGCCTTCCCATTCATAAATCAAAGGGGGACAGAAAGAGAAAGGTCAAACAAAAAAAACCCCACCTAAGCTCAAAGGTATGAGGATAATGTTAAGGAAGAAGAACAAAGCATTAAACAATTAAAATGAAAAAGAATAAAGGAACAAAGTAACCCTCTACTTTAATCCCATAATTAATAGACCAAAACTTTAATTGCCATCATAAACGAAACAGTAAAAAACAAAAAGGAAAACAAAAACTATAACAATTAAAGCAAAACACACAGAACCTTAGAAATAATTAAAACAAAACTGAAAACTCACTTATTATTAAGTAAATTCTTGACAGCAACGACAGACCCATCTTGCAAAACTCCTCTGTAGACAACACCATACCCTCCTTCACCGATCACATTTTCTTCAGAAAATCCACGTGTCGCAATCTCGAGCTCTTTCAAACTATACCATCGACCCCACCCTATATTTTCCTCCACCGACGAAATGTCGTCACTAATAGTACTGCTACTCTCTCCACTCTTCTTTCCCATCTCCACATCACCACCACCACCACCACCACCACTCTCCATCTTTACAAAACCCACAGTCACTACATTGCCCTTGTCTCTCTCTTTGTTTTCCTTAAAATCCAAATCTTTAATCTCCACAATTTCTTTAGACACTAAAGGGATAGATCCCGAACTGTGTTTCACTCGCATCTTGTTGCGTTTTCTAGAGGCGCGGCGTAGGTGAACACAGAGAAATATTAAGAATGAAACTAAGAGGAGACATATTAAGAGAATTGCAATTAAAACATAGAGTTTAAGATTCAAAAATGGCGTTGTTGAGGTTAGTTTGTGAGGGAGATTGTAGTTGGTGGTGGTGGTGTTGGTTTTTGTTTCAGTGTCGAAATCCGACATTGATTTAAAATTTCTAGGGAATGTTAAAGAAAGAAAACGTTGGTGTTTGGTTGCTGGGAAAATTGAGGAAAATTTGAGAGTTTACTTCTTGGTGCTGTAAGAGAGAGGGGAGAGAGGGAGAGAGAGAGTGAGGATAGAAGACGACAGTGTGGTGTTTTAACGGATACAGACTAGAAAAAGTGAAAGGCAAAGGAGAGAGACGTTAAGTGATTAGCCGATAACTTTTGGGCTGGGTAAAGGGTTTTATCACGATAATGCCACTGATGACAGATTACGGGCAGGAGACATTTTGAAGAGCTAAATCTATAAAATTACATTTTAAATAGTATAAATAATTTTTTTTCCACTATATATACTTTAATAGAAAATAGCTATACGAATAGCAAATTGTATAAAAGTCAAAGAAATTAGTGTTTTATTTTTAAATTATTTTTTTAAAAAAATCATCAAAATTATATTTTTTATTTTTAAAATTTACTTTCATATATCACATCTAAATAACCTTAAAAATATAAAAAATTTAATTTAAAATAAAAATAAATTTCATTAAAAAACAAACAATGTTCTAGTAAAACTAACACCATCTTAATCCAATCTATTAAGAACCTATTTGTATTATAATAATTATTATTTTTTAAAGTATTTTTTATTTAAAAATATATTAAATATTATATTTATTTTTAATATAAATATATCAAAATAATCTAAAATGTTTAAAAAATATTTAAAATAAAAAAAAATTTATAAATTTTTTTTTCAAAATAGGACACAGTTTTTGATCCAACAAATTACAGGGTTATACAATACTTAACTCAACGCCAACCGAATCCGAAGGAAAGCGAAAAAAAAAAAAAAACGAGACAAAACCCAAACCCTAGGTTGAAAAGGACACGATTTAATTTTGTATTAAAAGGTGCATTCATACTTTGATATGAAATTAGGAGGAGAGATTACAAGAAGTGGATTAATGAATGGCGTGATTGCAACTTGTTTGTTTTCTGGTTATTTCTTTCAGCTAACTGCTGGTCTGTTTTTTCTCTTCCCTTGTAGAACAAGATTGGATGCATCTAATAATGCATGCTTTTATATTTCATCAATGCCAAACTTCGTCGCATCATGCGATGGTGATGTAATAGTTTTTTTTTTTTAAAATAGATATTTTTATTAGTTAATTTTATTATTTTGTTTTTATTATTATGATGATGTTTTTCTAGATTTTTTTATTTGAATAAAAAATATATATATATATATTTTACTTTATTATTAGAGTTTTATTTTTTATTTTTTTATAAAAGATTACAATAGCTTTTTGACAAGGTAAAAGTACGAAGAATAAAATTAAGTCTTTTAAAAATCTTTTTATATTTATGATGTTATTAACCTTTGAGGATTTTGACCTATAATAAAGTTATTTGCAATTATGTAGTCCTACAAAACAAGTTTATTTTTTTTGGTAATCTGAGAATAGTGCTAGTTTGTAATTAAAAAGATGTCAATAAGTTTTATTTTCTATATAAATAGTGTTTAATTTTCAGTGAAATCATCTATATAAATATAAAATAGAGTTATTTCTACGAGTTACTAGTAAAATCTTCAGAGAACTCATGATTAACCAAGCATGTGCATGGTTTATTCTCCCAAAACCAAGTCAAACAATAATAAAATTGAATATTGTAAAAGTCTTTTTATATTTACGTGTTCTTGATCTTGAAAGATTTTGAATAGTAACAATCCTTGTATTCTATATTCTGGTATGCGTCATAGCAAAGCATGTATTGTGACTGTAGAATATGAAAAGATTATGTCAACTACTTTGGGATTATGCCCCCTCCTTTGGCATGGAATGAGATATTCATTTCATCCAAGACACTCGTGACACCTTATAATTATCAACTTTCTTAGAGATACAATTATAGATATATCCTGGTTTGTGCATCCACGGTGTCTGTTCTTGATAGAATAAACTGGACAAATTTTATTTTCATATTTATAGACTAAATATTACCATATTCAACTCGGTGTTATCACCAAGATCTCCAGCCTTAATTTGGTCAAAGTTTGTGTGTTAATTGATAAATTAGCAATAAATTAGCACTCTGGCTAACTAGCAGTCTAGAAGGAGGAATTATTAGAGCGAGCATCGTGCATGGAAGTCAAAGAAAAATGAAGCTTGAATTCGAAAGTTGAAGTCAACGAACCATTCGAATCACTGCAGAACATGCTTGTTAGTGGGTGCTTGCAGTGCAAAAAATGAGCACAGAACCCTTTAGAACCCAAGTCTCCATCTTGAGAAAATCATTAGGACTGGAAAACTTATGAATCTCTTTGTTTCGAAGTTCCTTAATTTGGAACAAAGATTCAGAATGGTACTGTCGAACTTAGTTGAGACAACCTGGGGATGCCATCCGAGGTTGGTTACAAGTTTCAACAAACTTTCTGTTGACCATGGCCAATGAGGCCTTTACGTAGAGCACAAATTAAATCAAGAAATTCTCATGAATTTCAACCGAATCCCACATCATTTGTCTTAACCAGGTCGAACGTGAGTGTCAATGTAACATATCACCTAATACATTCTCGGATCGATGCCCCCTCGAAGGCTCATAGGATTGCTTAAATAACATTTAATACGAAGCTGTCAATATTTTAACACAACTTTCCCATTAGTATACAAGTTTTATTTGGGTAGGTAAATAGAGCTTGAACTAGAAAAATTGTTAAGTGGGATTTATCCAGAAGTATTGGATCGCCAGAAACTTTTATTGCTTTCTACGGAGAAAGCTTACAATACCACGTGAATGCACCGAAAATGGCAGACGTTTCTTGCCAGAAACACAAGTTATTTCCACCTGCCAGTCTTGGATTTTAGCTATTCATAGCCCCAAATATCTTACAGACTGCTGCTTCAGCCCTATTTTAAGCAGGCAGGTCGCACAGGTCGCTTAAGCAATAGAGTGAAAATCGATTCTCTCTTCTCCCAACACTACTTCATTTATTCCTTCTATATTTGGCTCATGTAGCCATCAAGTTAGTTTCATCTCTCGTATCGCTGTAATCTAAAGAAAAATTACGCAAAAACGATTTCCATTGAATAAATGTGGGGTGAGGAAGGATATTCGGACCCTAAGAGGGAATAAAAACGCATGCATCATCGCTCCTACTTGGTTTAGCATTTTAGACACAAATCATTAATATGTTCGAATATCCAATTATTTGTGTTGTATCTAACATAATTTTCCCGCCATGGACATTCTTTATTTCTTTGAATCATTGTCACTCCTATGATATGGTTTTTTTGCACTTCAGATCAGCTAACGTCATTTAGTAATTCGTGAAGGTCCAATAGGAACAGCTACAGTTTATTCAAAAACTTGCTGGCAAAGATTGGCTGGCTTGTAAATTTGGAGGCCAATGGAGGCGATTTTTGTATATTACGTTTTCCAGAGGGGTATCTCTTGCAAACAGCCAACATAATCAGTGGACAAGGAAGAGTGGGGGCAAGGGACCCATTGGGTAAACATTAATGTTCATAGGAGAAAAATCGTGAGTTTTACATGCCACCGGAGTTATACGAGTTGTACTGTATTGATTCAAGGAAGGAGCGCCACAGTAATACCAATGGCCCTTTATGGGGCCAAGATCCCTTGGCTGAATTCAAATTTTTAAACTGGTCGATGGCATCTGTGGTGTCTGTCGGTCATGGCATGACTAGAAGTTAACACATTCAGCAACAACTAGAAACATTCGGTCGAGAAATGATAAACACAGTGAACACAGTCACGATTGTGGGAGAAGTTGCCCAACAAGTGTAGCGTGGTGGCAAAGGGTTTGAGATCTGCACAGCAGATCTCGAGTTCGAGTCAGGGCATGCACCTCTTGTAAAAGCCTGGGACAGCCGGGGTTTACTCACTCACCTGAGCCCACAAAGTGCGCTTTCCGGGGGTGGGGTTTCCTCAAATCTAAAAAAAAAAAAAAAAATTATGGGAGAAGTATAAGCCATGCGAGTTTGGTAACATCAAAGATCTGCTATTTGAGTGTATTCGTTGAGAAATTCGTTATTTATTTATTCATGTTTTATAGCACAGCTCCATTCGGTCATGGCTTGAAAAACTATACAATGGGTGTCGAAAAATCTATTCCAGAAATAGTGAAAAATGCAATATCTTGTTTAAAAAATTATCCATAACATGTGAGCGAGTTTTCGTGTGTTGATTCAAAATCTTTGTAAGATCTGTGTTGAAAATGCGTTAACAATTCGAAAATAATTCATTTGCTCTCGGAATGATCCGACAGAGCATGGTAGAATTTGCTAGGAGATGAAATGTCAAACGCCTGCCGACGATGCAATTATTCAATTTATAATCATTATTTTTGGGTGGGTATTTAATCTCAGTTATTTGTACAAGAAGCAAGCGCAACTCAAACAGTAAGCTTGGCTTGGTGTGGTTACAATTGTTTTTTAAATTATATTTTATATTGAAATATATTATAATAATATTTTTTTATTTTTTAAAAATTATTTTTAAACTCAGCATATTAAAATTATAAAAATATAAAAAAATTAATTTTTAATAAAAAATAAAAAAAATAATTTTTAAATTTTTTGAAACCGGCTACAACCGCGTTAACGCTCAAGACTTGCTAGACAGCGAAGGTTCACAGCGATAGTTGAAATTCCAGGCTAGACAATGACTGCTTCCCTCCTGCAACAGAGTTTCGAGCCATCAACCAGACTGTTTAATCTGACAACGGGACCCGAGGCCGTTGAATATGGGACCATGCTCATTACCCATAGCAGATGCAGCTATGCAGTGCTTCTGCACGGGAGACATTGGAAGGCCCGTCAACTTTGTCCCCTGGTAGTTGCTTTCCTGTGTACAAGGTGGATATCCAGGCACACGTTGTCATGGGCCTTGTCTATTTATTCGACATTGTTTTCAAGTGGACCCAAAAAAAGGGTTTAACACCATCCACACTTGATCTGTTTCAACAAAATGTGGCCACTAAATGATGATTTTAGAATGCTTATGCCCTGCCCTCGAGCCATGGTATTGCTTTTTTTGGTTTCTGCACAATTAGTAGGTGCCATGGCATGTAAAGAAGATACCTGCCATCGTTTTTTTTTTGGGCTCTGTCACATTGAGTTTGGTATGCCATGATCACATTCTTTGTTTCAACTACCTGAATGCGTTGAGTTTTTCTTACACAGCTCAACTAATCTCTTACTCAACCGAATTGATTTTGTTCGGCAAATGTTGCTTTTCGGCCAAGATTTCGACTTGCCAACAGAGTTCTTGAGGACCCAAGCATTTACTGCTGGGTTGGACAAACATCGAGCCCATAGAATAGACATAGGACCATTTCAAATTTGGACCTTTTTAAACCGAAAGCAGAGATTTAGAATGAAAAACAAGGGCTCTAAAGAATGGAAGCCAGCCAGAAGTGCCGTGAATCTGATAAAGATATCGGCAAGTGACGTTGAGAAGACAGTGATCTCGCAGTCAGGCAACTTACTCTCACTTTTATGCTCTCCATTTGACACCACGTAAATCAACAGTCTTCAACTTTCAAAACTCTGATATTGAAACTCACGCATCATACATTCTCTTCAACCGATCAACCAACACATTGCCTTCATCCTCAAAAAAAGTTTCAATCGAGACACATCATCATTAGTTCAGTTCCATGGAACCCCAGTAGACATTGCATTAAGGGTCTAAACTCTGTGGTTTTTTTTTTAAGTAGTGTATATGCTGCACGTATCATGTGTAGATACACACACATGTATTATTAATCATGGATTTGAAATCTGTTCCCGCAGTTATGGATCCAATCTGCAATTGTATTAGTTAATCGAGCACTGTAAATAAACTTGTTTATGCGTATTACACATGGCCTCTCATCTACTTGCCTCGTCATTTAGAGTTTAGATAGATCCAATCAAATCCTTAACCCTGACTGCACCAAGGACAAGAAACAATTTCACCAGCTAAGATTAAAAGGGCAATGCTTGGATGAGCTTGCCCTTTATTCTTTACCACACACTCGCCTTTTTGTCCTGGCTCCTCTGTGTGTGTGATGGAGTCGTGAAAAACCTGGGCTTGAAGACATCGTGTGACTTGGTCTAGTTTGTTAGTCTTGATTTTTTGAGCTAGTTATATAAGATTTGGTCTAATTTGTTGCGTTGTTATTAAATAAGCTTAGAGGTGGCATGATGGATCTTTTTCTTATTTTCCAGCATTCTTAATCTTTTTGTTATTTCCTATCAAGTGGAAGGCTATATATATGGCCAAAATGAGTTCAATAAGATATATGGAGAATTAAATCACCGAAAAAGCTTCCTTTCTCCATCTATTAATTCTTCTTCTTCTTCTTCTTATCTTAAATTCTCATGTAACAGTGGCATCAGAGCCTAGTTCCAATCGTGGACACTCATGGCAAAACAACTATGGAGTTCAACAATGAAGTCAACAAAATCTTGGCACGACATAAATCAAGCTTTGATAAGGTGAACGTTGCCTTACAAGCAGTGTTGACAGAGCTTCAAGCTCTCTGAACCACACGCAACCCAAACACTAGCACCTCTGACATCAACTTTTTTGCTCATGAAGAGTCTTTGCACCAAAATACAACTCAATTGAATCCTGTTACTAACCATTCCCATCAACACCTCAAGTTATCCTTCTTAAAATTTCAATGGAAATGATTTAACTGGGTAGATCTACAAGGTAGAATAATACTTTTAGTTCATCAAGAGATGAATTCAAAATCTCATGGACCACTCACATGGGATGAATTCACCAAGGCTACGCGACTCCGATTTGGTCCAATCGACTATGACAACCCATCAGAATCTTTGACTCGTCTTATACAAAATACTATCGTGTCAGCTTACCAAGAAGCTTTTGAAAGGCTCTCACACCAAGTTGATGGCTTGCTTGAGAGTTTCTTAACTGGTTGTTTCATTGCAGAGCTTCAAGATGACATTCGCCTAGATGTCAAAATCAAACAAGCCATTAACTTGGCTGTGATATAATAGGAGTGGCTAGACTAATTAAGGAAAGAAACCAGCTACAAAAAACCCCACTAGCCAATACATTCTATACCAGCCTTAGTGATACCGAGGGCATCATCTAATCCCACAATTGGGATTAAGCTATTTAAAATAGAACATGCAAGCTAAGCAAAGTCTTGCAAGGCAGAAGCACAAAAGCAAGAAAGACATCGTGTGACTTGGTCTAGTTTGCTAGTCTTGATTTGTTGAGTTAGTTATATAAGACTTGGTCTAATTTATAGAGTTGTTAATAAAAAAGTTTAGAGGTGGCCTAATGGGTCTTTTACTTATTTTCCAGCATTCATGATCTTCCTGTTATTTCCTATCAGTTGTAAGGCTATATATATGGCCAAAATGAGTTCAATAAGATATGGAGAATTAAAACACCATAACAGCTTCCTCTCTCCCTCTATTAATTCTTCTTATCTCAAATTCTCACGTATCATTAAGAGGAAATTAATGTACGAGAGAGAAAATATATTGAAAAAATATATAAATTGCATGAAATCTTCAAGTTTTGATTTAGAAAAACTAAATTGCTGAATTAAAAACTTGGATATTAGTTTAGAAGCTTCGGAACGTAATTTGGACTCGTTTCTTCACGAAACCTGTTTATTAACAGAATTCAGTTATCATATTTAAAAAATTATATCTTCTTCATATGACATTGTTTTTAACTGAAATTTAAAGCATGAAATTTAAAATATTTAATATGATAACTTATTATTTATCTCATAACTCAAGATATTTATATACTTAAATCATGTTAGCTCATTTTGGGATGTTGTAGAATAGTTGATTGGTAAAAAAATTAGTACTGCCATTATCTGTAGTGCCTCGCATTGTCATTAGAGGAGAGGTTAGTGAATGTCAGCGACTCATTAACTAAAAAAAGTCATTGATCGAGAACAAATGAGCTTGATTTACATAGAATGTTATGCATGTTGCGTTACGATTATTTATATAAATGTTATGCTTGTTCTATCTAAAAGTTTGTAATTATAAATATGCCCTATTATGACTCCTCTTAACTGAAAAAAAAAGTACATGAATTTTTTTTGGGTACCATCAATGTGTGTCAGCAATCATGGGTGATAATTAACTCTCATAATTGGTCAGGTTTTACGATAGCTCTACAATAATTATGAGTTCGAATCTTATTAAAACCACTAAAAATTTATATAATTATTAATTTTAGGGTCTGTGAGATTAGTCGAGATACGCGTAAACTGACCCGAACACCCATATTAATAAAAAATAAATTATGAGTAATAATTTTTTGAAGCAAAAGAATTTTCATGTTGAGCAACTCTATTACATCTAGAAAATAAGAAATTCTAACAGCTCGGAATGTGGAAAAAGCATTGTGTTATGATGATAACGATAAATAGAAACCGTTGGAATAACTATCATCTTGACTATCTCTAAATTTAATGATTTTTTGCAATTGATAGTCGATGTTTTCACTATTACTTGACGTAAAATTTCAAACAAAATCTATAAATAACTTATCGCAGATTTAAAAAAAATTATAAATCAATAACACATTGACATTGATTAGATTAACAAAAGAAATATTATTTCAATAAAAAAAATCAATTTTAAATTTAGTTTTAACACACGTACGTTTGTGTAGAAACAAGCAATATTGGTGTATTCTTAAAAGACAAAAACTTCAATCGCTAAGGGGTGTTTGTTTTGAGTTAAGTATTTTACGTACGCAAAAATATTTTATTATTTTGAGTAAAAGATTTGCATTTATAAAAATATTTTGTGATATTTAATAAATAATAAAGTAAAAAATATATAATATTAATGATAATGTGTTACAATGATAAAATAAAAATGATGGTAGATATAAGATGAGGGTGGGGTGATGACACAATGATAGTCTTGATGGCAGTCACGATTATGGCAACAATAATGATGATCGATGGAGGTTGTTGAATTATATTATTATTATTATTATTATTATTATTATTTTTGTGAAATATTTTAGGAGTTGAAATTCTTTTTATGAATGAACTAAATCTAAAAATTAATTATAGAATATTAAAAAACATAGAAAAATACTTCTTAAAAAATATTTTATATAAAACAAATTCCTTATAAGTGAGTTATCTAAAACAAAAGAGAGATAAACCAAGGCATGTGCCTAAAATAACTTCTCTACCAAATAAATTACACTAATGTGATTTTTTTCTCTGTGAATTCGGTGGCAGGGTTGATGGTTTTTTTTTTTTTTGTGAACCTTAGGATTAAGAATGAGTCACCGAGTTGCAAGACAATCCACCTAGTTTAGCCTAAAATAACTTGCATGTCCGTAACGTCAGCAAGACTAGTAAACACATATGTCTCATTTCCATATATGAAAAAAAAAGTGTGCCCTTAGTCATATATTAGATCGAGCCGTGAATTGTATTAAATGTTCTTCAACTCGAAAGAAAAAATAAATAAATTAGGAGACGGTTGTGTTTTTTTTTAAAATAAGACAAAATTTGATAATTGGGCTAAAAATTGTTTAATTTGATAATATAATAAAAAAATTAGACAACAGTAGCTGCAGTAACAACAATAACAAATAAAATTTAAAAAGTATTGTTCGGGTCAAAGCTGGGTTAACACATAAAACTCGTGGTCTGACATATGAGATAGTGATAATATAGTGATAATTTTATAGAACGATGATATCAACAAAAATCATTTGTAAAAGAGAACCTAAAAAAATCTAAGTCAATCTGGTTCAATCTTTCAAACCGATGACCTGAAAGTTTAACAAAACCCGATTAATAAAATATTGAAGGTTAAAATAAAAAAATAAAAGTTCCGATAAAAAAGGATTAAGAACAAAACAAATAACAATAAAAAAAATAAGAACCAAGTATGACATAAAATAAAATGAACTAAAATATTGAGGGATGCAATTGAAGATAAAATTCAATTAAAAGAATAATATAAAATATTGAGGGAAGCAATTTTAAAAAGAATTAAGAGAATGATATAAAAATATTGAGGGATGCAATTCAAAAATTTATCCGATTAATAAAATGATATAAAATATTGAGGAATGTAATTGAAAAGATAATGTAATTAAGAAAATAATTTAAAAAAACCAAAAGTAAAAGAAATGGGACTAAATCTAAAAGGTGAAAAAACTAAAGGAGAAATAAATTGAAAAAAAAAATTCTATGGATAATCTAAAATAAAATAAATAGTATTAAAAACAACATGAATAAAATTCAAAAGAAAAATAAATTGAATGACTACTTTGAAAATGTGTAAGGTTGGCTCTGAAACTGAGAAGGAAAGAGAAAAGAAAAAAAGAAAGAAAACAGCTACTAGTGCAAAACCTGATATATTTTGGTCACACGTGCCACCCAAGAGTAGAGGTCAAGCCATGAGGATTAAAATGCTGTCGTAAAAGCCAGAGTTTGGCCTCTGTAAGGTGTCATAAGCATTGTCTGAAAACAACGAGAGAACCCACATCCGCTTGTGTTAGCCCCACACACCACCTTTTTTTTATATTAAATAATTTCTTATCTATGCAAAAATAGAAAACTACCTCTAGTCTAGCTCGATAAAAACAAAAAATCCAAATAGAAATACCGCAAGGCAAAGACAATTCCGATTTGAGAGGAGAAAGTGAACAATAATGTAATAGGGTGATCTCCTCCTACCGGATGAAAGGAATAAATATGAAATGAAATGGTTTGTCATTTTTTTGTCATGGAATTGCATTTGTATTCTCTATTGGATGCTGTAGAATTCAGCATAAGCGTCTCTAAGGACCAATCAATCATCCATGCTACCCCCAATTTGAGTCCTCATCCAATGAATTAATCATCAAATGACTTAATCTATGGTTTTAGGAGAAGAAAACTTAAGGATGACAAACACTACTGTGATCATTCCCGCACACAAGTATAAGTTTCATGCTGTAGCCACAACAGCAGAACCACAACATATGAAGCATTTGAGATAGGGCTCAAGTGTCGTCTCACAAGGGTAACCTTATCCAGGCATCACGCACGCACCAGAGCTAAGAGGAGGAGAAACAAACTACTGAGATGTGCAACGAAAAGTTTCAAAGATTGAGTTGTGACAGTACAGAAGTTATAAACGCCAAAGCGCAACTGGGTGCCCTAGAAGAAGCCCAGTCGGAGGATTTATTGGGCCAAACGGGAATGACACAACACTTGCAAACGGGAAAAAACAGGTAATTTGAGCTACATCGGAGACTTCCCATCTACACAGGCGTCAAAAAATTGTTTCCCGAATCCAATGACACAAGGAATGCCAAATAATTTGGGGAAAAAAGGTCTTATCAATGCCTTATGCCGCTTGAAGGACTTCAAACGATTAAATCAACGAATGACATTACCAGACCCTTTAACTCAACGAGTCATCCATTCTCTTTGCGGCTGGGGAAGTGTAAAAAACAGCACCAGAAGTGAAATGACAACATTTTGGCCAAATCAGCAACTAGATTGAACGAGTATAGGAAGAGTGCCTGGTGTGTCTGGAACACACCGGTAACAAATATTTAATAATTTTTTTTTTAAGTTGAGTTGAATTTAATAAAATAAAATTTTATTTTATATTAAAACTTTAGGAAATTAGTTTCAAACTAAAACAATATTCAGCCTCTTTATTTTATTCTAAAAAATATTATTTTTTCTTAATTATCTGACTCAATTTTTTATTAAAATAAAAAATTATTATGATTTATTAACAGATATAATTTTTAATTTATTTTATTAAATATATATATATATATAAATTTTTTAATTTGCATTTATAGTTTTACTTGGTTATAAAAAAAAGAGAGTTAAGAATACCCCCACCTTTTGGATAAATAAATTAAGATATATTTTTAAGTTTTTTTTTAAATAAAATAAAAGTAATTCGTTCTAACACAAACAATTTTGTCTTTGATATTATATCAAGAAACCTTTTTTTCACAAAAGAAACCTCCAAAATCCCTATAATACAATTCCTTAAAAGCGAGCATCCTCTCGAATTGAAGATCAGAACCTTTAAGGCCATGAGTTGTTACCCATTGAAGGCCAACCTTCCAAGCTTCATAACATTTCAAGAAATGAATAATGTAGTTCACCAAAAAATAATTACCTTGTAGAACTTGGAAATCCCAATGACCATACAAGAAGTTATTCTGTGTTTTAATGGTGATAAGAAGAAAATAGACTTTAATATATCTAGCGGAGTTACAACTAATATGGAAGAACTTGAAGTGCCAACTAACAAAGACTTTTAAGAAACCTTGGGTTTCTTGAAAACTATATTGGCCATATATCATCATAAAGTGAAACATATGGTTGTCTTGACTATTTTTATCGCTGCCCTAGATTACAGTTTTAAGCACGAGGAACCATATTTCTAGTTGTTTACATTGGTTGACAAATTGAATCTTGGGCTAGTCTTGAAATTCAAACAAGAAGAAGACCAATTTGTTGTGGTTGGATATGTGCTCAATCAATAAAGTTAGAAAAGACTCTTAAGATGCTGACTTTTGTTGAATGTGATGAAGGGGATCCAGAGATGATCACTTTGATTGGTGACTTCCTTGAAGATTTTTTCAAACTCGTCAAAGACAAGCTGTTATTCCCATTGTATATTGGAAAATGCAAAGTTACTAGTTTACTTCCCCTTCGTGTTTGACAAAGCTACCACATTATCTGCAAGAACAAATATTCGATTTACTAAACCTGTTAGAAATATTTTAAGATTAAAATAAATAAGGAGTTGGCTTATAAGTGTAAAAACACTGTCTTTAAGGTGTTTATTTGTCTCATATAGAGACAACACCTCCATGATACAACTAAGTCCTCTAAACCTCTTAAAAAATGAGAAGATAAGATAAAGAAAAGAAAATACATTTATTATTGTCTATTTGTTTTCTATGTAGCAACAAATTTTAATAGACTTGAAATATCAAAATGAAACATTGTGTCTTTTAATATTATGACTGTTGATATGACTGCTAATGAAATAGTTATACTTTAAATTAAACTGAATAGTTGATATTCAATGATGAATTAATCTCATTGACATATTAAGTTCCAAGTGCCCAAGTGTCAAGTGTCATTTTTTGATATTATAAATATCTATATAATAGCATCAGGAAGCCCACTAGGAGAGTCATTTCACCATGACTTAATTTACTAGATAATATAAACCCACACTTATAAACATTAGGAGATAGTGTTTCTTTCCAATGTGGGATATAAATCTTTTATTTTTTAATCATTTACAAACTACACTAACAATCCCCCACTAGTTTGTAATAAATGTCTTTTCATTTGATAGAATTATGCTTATAGGAAGGTATTTTGCAATTTAAACCTTCAATTAGTGTAAGAACTTAAATCTTACTAAAGTTATTGGTGTCCACAGATTAAACCAAGACTTTTGTTGTAGAATAAAAATATTACATATATAATACTATCTAAACTCTTAAAAAGGTTTACAACTGTTTAGCATTATTATGGCCATGTGCTAAAATCTTATTTTTCATGAATATTTACAAGAGAAAACCCTAACTCTTGTAAAAAGCGGCACCACTTTTATATTTATATAGGTGGAATTATACATGTCTCTATTATATTAAACACGAACTTTAAATGCTATTAAAAGCCTACGCTCATCCTCCTTTACGTAATAGAACATACTAAATACTATTAGAATAGGGTCTCAAATTAATTATCAGTGTCCAACAGATACTAAACAGTAACTTATTATTACCCATTAAATTTAGAGATAAACTTTTTACTGATCTGAAGTTGGGTTCCTATTACCGGTATCTTTAATAACAGGTTTCAACCCCATTCTATTAGTTGTTTTCCGTACCATGTTTATAGATAACCCTTTTGTGAGTGGATCCGCTAAATTATTTACAGACTTCACATAGACAATAGTGATTACCCCATTTGTAATCAACTCTTGAATATATCCTTGTCAAATGCTTATGTGTCTTGACTTACCATTGTAAATGTTACTATAAGCTCGAGACATAGTTGCTTCAGTATCGTAGTATAAAGAAATAATTGATATAGGTTGTGGCTACAACTTAATATCAAATGACATATTTCTTAGCCATTTTGCTTCTTCACCTACAATAGCCATATCAATAAATTTTGATTCCATGGTAGAATGAGAGCTGCACGTTTGTTTTTTAAATGCCCAAGATATTGCACATCCTTCAAGTGAGAAAATCTATCCTGATATAAACTGATTATCATTTGAACTAGTCATCCAACTTGCATCACTATATCCTTCTATCATAGCTGGAAAAACAAAATAAAACAAGCCCAAATTGATTGTTTCTTTTAGGTAATCAAAGACTCTTGCAATAGCCTTCCAATGATCTATATTCGGCTTGCTTGTATATCTAGATAACTTACATATAACAAAAGCTATATTTGGTCTTGTACAATACATAACATACATAATACTTCCAATGACACTATCATATTTTAGTTGTGCTACTGCTTTATCACAATAATCATTTAACTTCATGCTAGAGTCAAATGAGGTGTTAACCTTCTTTATATTGAGATGCTTAAATTTATCAAGCATTTTCTCAATATAATATGACTGATTAAATGCATAGCCACTACTATGTTTCTTAACTTTGATACCTAAAATTATATCTACTTCACAAAGATCTTTTATTTTAAAGATAGAAGTGAGATACCTTTTGGTTTCAACTATTCTAATCATATTGGTGCTAAATATTAACAAGTCATCTATGTAGAGACAAATAATCACACCAATTTTTTTTATAAATTTGGAATACATACACTTATCAACACCATTGTGATGAAAACCATTCAACAAAATTGCTTTGTCAAAATTTTCATGCCATTATTTCGGAGATTGTTTTAATCCATATCTAGACTTTATCAATTTACAGACTTTTGTTTTTCAATTTTAGGAAGTATAAAACCTTCAGGTTGCTCCATATACCTTTCCTCTAAATCTCCTTTTAGGAAAGTCGTCTTTACATTCATTTGATGAACATACAATTTATAAACTGATGTTAATGCAAATAAAACTCTAATTGATGTAATTCTTGCCATCGAAAAATAAGAGTTAAAATAATCAACACCCTGCTTTTGAGTAAAACCCTTAGCAACTAATCTTGCCTTGAAGGGTTGTATAGAACAATCACATTAGTTTTTAAATCCAAAACCCTATAAGCTTTTGAAATACTATTTGAATTTATAATTTTTCTTGGTGGTAGACAAAAGAGTTAAGAATGCCCATACCTTTTCGATAATAAATTGAGATATATTTTTAAGTATTGTTTTAGATAAAATAAAAGAACTTTGTTCTAACACAAACAATTTTGCCTATGATATTATATCAAAAAACCTTTTTTCATAAAAAAGCTCCAAAATCCCTACAATACAATTCCTTGAAATCGAGCATTCTCTCGAATTCAAGATTAGAACCATTAAGGCCATGGGTTGCTACCCACTAAAGGTCAACTTTCCAAGCCTCATAACATTCCAAGAAATGAATAATGTAGTTCACCAATAACTAAATACCTTGCAGAACTTGGGAATCCCAGTAACCATACAAGAAGTTATTATGTGTTTCAATGGTGATTAAAAGAAGATAGACTTCAATATATCCAGCGAAGTTAAAGCCACTATAGAAGAACTTCGTTAAATTTACTAAATAGATATTAGATTTACTAAACCTGTTAGAAATATTTATTGGATAAATACATTGAGATATATTTTTAAGTATTTTTTTTAAATAAAATAAAAGTACTTCGTTCTAACACAAACAATTTTATCTTTGATGTTATATCAGAAACCTTCCTCTTTTTTCACAAATGAATCCTCCAAAATCCCCATAATGCAATTCCTTGAAAAGGAGCATCCTCTCAAATTCAAGCCTCAAGGCCATTGGTTGCTACCCACTGAAGGACAACCTTCCAAGCCTCGTAACATTCCAAGAAATGAATAATGTAGTTCACCAAGAACTAATACCTTGTAGAACTTGGGAATCTCAATGACCATATTAGATGTTATTTCGTGTTTCAATGGTGATCACAATAAGATAGACTTCAATATATGCAGCGAAGTTAAAGCAAATATGGAAGAACTTGAAGTGCCAACTAACAAAAACTTTAAAGAAACTTTGGGTTTCTTGAAAACTATACTAGCCAGGTATCATCATGACATGAAACATATAGGTTGTCTTGACTATTTTTATCGCGGCTCTAGATTATGGTTTTAAGTAGGAGCTAAACTTTCAGTTGTTTACTTTGGATAACAAATTGAATCTTTAGCTCATCTTGAAATTCAAACAAGAAAAAGGCTAATTTGTTGTGACTGGATATGTGCTCAATCACCCAGTTATATTTTACAAGATAGTCCTCAATACGAATGAATCAATAAAGTTAGAAAGGACTCTTCAGAAGCTGGCTTTTATTGAATGTGGTGAAGGGGATCCAGAGATGACAACTGTGGTCGGTAACTACCTTGAATATTTTTTCAAACTCGTCAGAGACAAGTTTTTATTCCAATTGCATATTAGAATATGCAAAGTTACTGGATTACTTACCCTTTCGTGTTTGACAAAGCTATCAGATTATCTGCAAGAACAGATATTCGATTTATTGAACCTGTTAGAAATATTTTTGGATAAATAAATTGAGATATATTTTTAAGTACTTTTTTAAATAATAAAATAAATGCACTTCGATCTAACAGAAACAATTTTACCTCTGATATTATATCAAGAAACCTCCCTCTTTTTTTCAGAAATAAAACCTCTAAAATCCATACAATGCAATTCTTTGAAAGAAAGCATCTTTTCAAATTCAAGATCAGAGCCCTCAAGGCCATGGGTTGCTACCTACTAAAGGTCTACCTTCAAAGCATCATAACATTTCAAGAAATGAATAATGTAGTTCACCAAGAACTAAATACTTTGCAGAACTTGGGAATCCTAATGACCATACAAGAAGTTATTCCGTGTTTCAATGGTGATCACAAAAAGATAGACTTCAATATATCTAGCGGAGTTAAAGCCAATATGGAAGAACTTGAAGCGCCCCTTAACAAAAACTTTAAAGAAACCTTGGGTTTCTTGAAAACTATACTAGCCAGGTATCATCATGACATGAAGCATATGAGATGTCTTGACTATTTTTATCGCCGCTCTAAATTATGGTTTTAAGCAAGAGTTAAATTTTCAGTTGTTTACATTGGATAACAAATTGAATCTTTGACTCGTCTTGAAATTCAAACAAGAAGAAGGCCAATTTGTTGTGGCTGGATATGTGCTCAATCACCTAGTTATATTTTACAAGATAGTCCTCAATACGAATGAATCAATAAAGTTAGAAAGGACTCTTAAGATGCTAGCTTTTGTTAAATGTGGTGAACGGGATCCAGAGAGGGCCATTGTGGTCGGTGACTACCTAGAAGATTTTTTCAAACTCGTGAGAGACAAATTGTTATTCCCATTGGAATATACAAAGTTGGTGGTTTACTTTCCCTTGATGTTTGATAGAGCTACCACATGAATTGTTAGAATATATATTTGATTTACTAAACATAGATGGAATTGACTCAATAAGCTAGGCGGATCCTAAATTATCGATATTGGTTCAGGAAACTAGATTGTATAAGAAGAAGGCTTGATGAGTTTTATGCGGCATGGAATGAAGAATGGAATTGGGATACATGAGGTATTGGGATGAGGACAGCTCGCCATGTATCATTTGAGTAAGCTTTTCTTTTCATGGCATGCTTAGGTTATTCATTTTTTCATGTTTCAATTCTAGATATTGAATTAATGAAATGATATATGGTTGTCATTGGCTATTTTCATGGTCCTCCTGTATTACGGTTTTAAGGAGGGGGAGTTATATTTTCAGTTGTTACATTGGCTGACAAGTTGTATCTTGGGCTCGTCTTGAAATTCAAAGAAGGAACCTTCTCAGTAGTTGTTTCACTGCTACAGGGTTCTGCTACACCCTCAAACCCAGCAGATACAGAAGACTCGTGGCAGCTTGTTGTTTGTTGATTTGGGAAGTTGAGGGGTAACTCCTGACGAGAAGTTTCAGATTCTTCTCGACCAATCACCTGTTCTTGGAGGGACAAAACTTGAGCTAGGGTTCCTTGTTCTTTAGGCATGTCTTTGAAATTTAGGATAAGACTTTCCGTGGGTTTTGGCAGACAAATTAATCTAGAGAACAACGAAAAAAAACGAAGAAAAGAACTCCAAAATCTGCAGGAAGCTTGAAGTTCTTATGGTGATATATAGAGATAACAGAAGGTGCATATATATATATATATATATATAGAGTCCTAATCAATGCTGAGTAGTGATAGTGATATAGAGAAGGGGCATATATATATATATATATATATATATATATATATATATATATATATATAGTCCTAATCAAGTGCTGAGTGGTGATTGTGAGGGGCACATACAATCCTAATCAACTGCTGACTTTGCCAACTCAGCACATATTTTACTGTAGAAATATAGAGAGAGTTTGACATGTTAAGCAACATTCTTTGAGTTGATGCTTGCGTATAGGTCGAACTAGATAGGTTGCGTGTAATTCGCCGCAAAGATAGATTGAATAAAAAGCACTCATTTTCGTTTTCAAATGTTAGGATAATGATCCGGATTAAAGCGATTCACCCATCAAATAAACACTCTAGATCAAGAAACCAGCTTGGTTAAATTACTTTCTTATTTTGAAATAATTTTTTATTTGATTATACGATAATAAAAATAAATATAAACAACAAAATCACCAAATATGAGCAATTCTTATTTGATAGAAACGGTGGCAGCTACTTGGTAACTATTTCGTAGTAATGTTTCTCCGTATATATGATATGATATTTACATAAAAAATGTATTGGTTTAAAGTGCCGAGGGCACAACATCTGCAGATGATGGTTCTAAAAAGAAGAGAGCATGGACCTGTATTATTTTAACTTGTCCAAGCTTACTCTTGACAGTGAGAGAGCAAAGATCTTTCTTGTTTCATTTCTTTGGGCAAAGTACTTTGGTTCTGGATAAATTTTATTTTCAAGAAGATACAAACTAGCACCAGAGGAACTTTTTTTCATTCAAAGTAAAATCGGTACTAGAAACGAAGATAAAGGTAAACAGTGTGCACATTAATCAGGCAGTTACCTCTGGGAAATTGTGATTCTCAACTTCATTAGCTCCAATAGAGGTGTAAAAGGCACGGCTTCTCTCATCTTTATTTTCAAAGGTTACTTCACTTGGTTGCAGACGAACCATGTACCAGAACAGGATCTCCTGCATAAGTAACCACACTTCCTGGGTGCCAGACTTTGCTTAGTTTATGGCTCTTGGATTCACAATTTCTGACAACATCCTCTCTGATCATTGTACTCTTGTTTGACTTGGTTCTCTGTTCTTCCTCCTGGTGACTGGTTCTCTTTTCAACAACACTCCATTACTGACATTCACAGTAGAAGCCCCCTCTAGCTGATGTCATTTGCTATAATAGCTACAGGCTTCTATTTCACAGAAGAAATGTTTCCAGCAACTATTGGATTCTCTCAAGTCACTGGCGATGGTTTCTTTTCTGGGTTAGAGCTCACATTCATAGTAACTTCGTTGCTCATATCGAAAACCAATTCTTCCTTTTAATGAGTCAATTTCTCAGTAACAGTCAACATTTCTAGGTTGACAGTGGGTCCTTCCTATTAATTAGTTGATAGTTCATCCTTTATTACCTTCTGCAATGCAGCATCTTCCTAAACTTCGATTGTTTTTTCAGTTTCCCAAGTTTGGAGAATTTGACCAGCACCTGGTTGCCAGAGAATTTTCCCGCCAACACATTTTAGTATGAACTTGAACTGTAAGGATTCCAAAGCAGGGACAAGTCCACAAACAGCAGCAAACCATTCTAAAGAAGCAAAATGCAAGTACAAATGTTCAGAAAGCCACACCTCGCAATTCATGACCACCATCGATCGTCACCGATGATCCCCCATTTCATTTCTCCTCTCCATCCCCTGTTAGGTTTGACAGGGTTCCTCTGTTAAAACTGAACTGAGTTATTAAAGGTTTAGTAGAGACAAAGTATGATTGCACTGGTAAACTCAAAAGTAATTCTCATTAGACTTGGACTACAACTGTGACTATTTAAATAGCCTTATATACAACATAAAATAAGATAACAACCCACGATTATGCAGGTACTAGAAGAATCGTGGTAAATGACTAGATCACAAACAGAAAAAAAACAACAACAACTTGTCTCTATAGAAGGGTTATTACTATTAGCACATCCAGGAATACTTGACAACCTCAACATCCTCCCTTCCCTTTAACTAGAATACCATTGATATTCAATTTATTCCACGTTATTCGCAAACACCCATTAAATCTCGTAGCTTGAGAAATACTTCAAGCTTCAACGACTTTGTCGTGATGTTTGCAATATGCTCTTGAGTAGAGCAATGCAGCAGCTCTACTAGTCCCTCTTTAACGAGATCTCGAAGAAAATAAAATTTTATATGTACGTGCTTGCTACGACCATGTATTTCTGGATTCTTTGAAAGTTTAATGGTTAAGACATTATCACAATAAATCACTCTCAGACCAGTTTGTCTCAAATTTAAACTTTTTAAAATTCTTCTTAACCATATCACTTGACATGCACTTGAAGCTGCAGAAATAAACTCTGTTTTAGTAGTGGAAAAAGTAACCACTGGTTGCTTTTTCGTGGACCATGAAACTACTCCTGAATTCATCATAAAGCCATAACCTGAGGTACGTTTTCTATCATCTTGATCACCAACATAGTCACTATTTGTGTAGCCAATAAGTTCCTCATATTTTCCTTTCTTGTAGAATACCCCGAAATCAACAATACCTTTCATGTACCTTAAAATTCTTTTAACTGCCAATAAATGAGACTCGGTAGGATGAAAAAAAAACATAAAAAATATAACACCGAAGAAGAAAACTCAAGTCAACTTGGGGTAACTTGAAAAACCAACAACCCGTGATATAGAATCGAGATAAAAAAAATATTAAAAGAATGACTTAGTAAAAAATACCAAAGCTAAAAAAAAGGGTAAAAAAGCCAACCTGAGATAACTTTACCAACCTGCTTTCAAAATAACAAAACAAAAAGAAAAGTGAAAAAAATGACAAATTCAAGTGCCAATAATTTATTACAAAATGATGAAATTGAAAAAGGAAATGGAGAAAAAAAATCTAAGTCAACTCGAGTCAACTTGACTAACCCGCCACCCGCGACATGAGATCAGGATAAAGAAAAATATAATTCCAAAAGAAGGATCTAACTAAAAATGCCCAAGCTAAATAAAAAAATAATATTGTGAATGAAAATGTAAGCTGACTCGAGTTAGCTTGACTAATCCATTCTCAAAATAACAAAGCAGAAAGAGAAGCTAAAAAATGATAAAGCTCAATGAAAAATAATTTTATACAAAATGATGAGATTTTTTAAAAAAATAAAGTCATAAAAAAATCAAGGAAAAAAACCGAGTCAACCCAAGTTAACTCGACTAACCCATCACTCACTACATGAGATGAGGATAAAAAACAGACTTCCAAAGGAAGAACCGAACAAAGAAAAACCAAAGTTAAAAAAATTATTGAGTAAGAAAATGCAAGTTAACCCGGGTTAACTTGATTAATATGCACCTGGGATAACCCAAAAGAAAGAAAAGTGAAAAAAACACAAAGCTTAAGGGTCAATAATTTAATGCCAAAGTATGAAATGAAAGAAAAATAAATTTCATAAAAAAATGAGAAAAAAAAAATCTAAGGCAATCATGGTTAACTTGACTAATTTATTACCTGGGATATGTGACCATGATAACTCAACAAAAAAAGATGCAACAAACAAAGAAGCCAAGAGCTTAGTAACCAAATGGTAAATGATGAATTGTTTTTTAAAAATCAAATTTTAATAAAAGACTGTTATGTTGGAAGGCAACCACAAAAAAAATAACAACTTAAATTATTCCAACGTAAAACAATTTAAAACTCAAACAATGTACAACAAATATGATATAGAAAAATAAAAGAAGACAATTAGGGGCTAAATTGTAAAACAAGAAAAACTAAGAAACGGGTAAAAAAAATAATAATTGAAAGAATGAGGATGAAAACTGAAAAGAAAACCAAATGAAATTAAATGTTAAAGGATAAGACTGAAAAAAAAAAGATAAATCAAGAAAAGAAAAAGAATATAGTAATTAAAAGAACGATGACCAAAAATAAATTAAAAAATAAATGTAATAAAACGAAAAGGATGAAATTACAAGGAAACACTAATAAAAAAAACTATAAAGCAAAAAAATAGAGCAATTAAAAGTAGAGGGACCAAACTAGATAATTAAATCAAATTGAATAAAATACCCAAGGATAAAAATTGAAACAAATCCAAACTTAAAAAGGGTTCAAAAGCTAAATAAACAGTAATTAAAAGGAGAATCAAAATCGATAAGATTATAAACCAGAGGATACAATTTTTTTTTGAAAATCTAAGAGCGATTTTCTAGGGAATGAGAGAGAAAAGAGAAAATAAAGAAAAAACTTTCACCATAGCTCAACCGAATATCTTCCTATGAGCACGCACCACACTAACAAAAAGAGGATGACGCGCCACTCCTGATGCCACAATGAAAGTAAGATTTTTGTTATTGTATGGGCTATCACGTGCCACTTGACTGGCGTGGAGGAGGCATCATGAGCCTAAAATTACTAATACATGCCTATCGAAGTCCAGGAATAACAAAAAAATAAATCTAAAAAGGCCAAAATACCCTTGCAAATTAGCCTTTGATTTTTTTTTAATTTCAAAGGTAATTCTACCATTTAACTACTTTAATAAAAAGAAAAGATGAATAAGTCCTCCATGCATGTATATTTTTTTACCCTCCCAATGGTATAATCGTTCTTTTACTATTCTTTTTTATATAAAATGACAGAAAAGCCCCTCATTTAAAGATTGTTTTTTTTTTCCTCTAAGGGCAAAATAGTATTTATATTGTAGCAAAAAGAAGTGCACGTACCATTTTGCCCCTAATCAAATATGCAATGTCAAATGTATTTCATGGAAAAGACATCTATATCCTCAATTACATGTTTAATCAGTTTTTTTGGTAAAGGCAAAAAAACTTTTACACTGCTCCAATTCAAAGTAATTTATGTCTTGGTGTACAGTAAAAGACTAATAGCTAATGCCTTTTAATTTTATTTTATTTGTAATTGGAAAGCACCACTTACAAAAAAAACCTAAAAAAGCACTCCTTTAAACCCCTTAGCCACACAACAGACCAAGGCTAAAATTATCACTTCATTATGACAATCAATAATAAAATTACCTAAAATACCCTCCCCAAACCCCTTAGCCATCAAACAACAAACTTAAGGCTAAAATAGTTACTTCACTATAATGATCCACACCAAAAACATTCTTAAGCTCCGTTTGGGGTTGACGTTGAACCAATTTTTCATCAAATCTTATTTTTTTTTTACCTTAAATTAATTTTTTATAATTTAAAATCATTTTGATATATAAATGTCATAAATAGATTTTTTTAAAAAAAGTATTTTAATATGTTTCCATACAAAAATTATTTTAAAAAACAATTTCTATCATACTACTAAACATGCCTTTAGTCCACAATACACTAAGCACTTTTAGTTTTTCTTTTTTAATCTACAATGCAATATTAAAAAAATTAATAAATGAATATATAAAAAAAAGGTTAGGAATTTTGTCATGAGAGATAACCAACACAACTAACCCAAAACAACTAAAAAAATCCCAGGTGCATTAAAAAAACAAATCCCTTCAAGAAGTTCATTTACACTAAAGCTAAAACTATTCAATGTAATAATATAATGTTAAAATTGCTCTTAGATCATTAAATCTTTAAACTAGGTATTGAAGATGATTTTTTTACTATGACATGATTGTCTTTTACAAATTATAAAGGTTTAGAGTTGTAATTTTATTTTTATTCCATGATAAAATTACTAATTTGACCCTGTAATAAAAATTATAATGCCTATCACTTAGGGGCATTTTTGTCTTTTTAATTTTTTCATAATAGTTAAATTACTTTTATTCCTTTAAAAATAAAATAAATATAACTCTCTCACAAAGAGCTTTTTTTTTTTACATTGGTTTTATCACTAATTTGAAGGTTGCTAAGGGGAATTATTATAATTGATCATATATTAAATATTATTAAAAAAAACATGCTATTTTTTTTTTGCTTTGGCAAGCTTTTTTTATTGATATTTTTTCATGATCTTATCCTTTAAAATTAAATTAGTTGTTAATTAAGCTTTTTGATTGAACCTAGATCCAAAATTTCACTAGTTACGAGTTTTAGAGATTAAACCAGGTTTAAGAAGTTTCATCCAAGTTTGCTTGATATTTTTTTCTGTTATTTTTTATGGTTTGTCTTTTGTAAGGTTAGTCCCGGATTCATTACCAGAATCACTGGTTTCAAAAGTTAACACAGGTTAACTTTTGTTTTATTTGTCTTTTTTTTAAAATTGGTTTATTTTAATTTTATCCATTAACTTTTTTTTTCTTGTTTTTTTATGAGTTTATCTCAATTTTCTATTTATGATCGTGGAGTTTTCGAGTTCTCTTAGTTTAACAAGGTTTTTTTATTGTTGTTTTTAAATTTATTTGTTTTATAATTTCATCCTTTAATATTGGGTTATTTGACAATCTAGATGGACTTGGGTATAGTTATTGTTGTTGTATTTTTTTATATATTATATAAATTACCAATTGAATCTTTAAAAATTAAAGTGAGTAATTTTTAAAGTTGAACTGAGTTTTGGTTGGGATAGAGAAAATATAAATACACTCGCCATGTCAGCAGGTTTGCTTCAAGACTATGTTCACTCTGTATACTTTTCTGTGCCCTTTTTGAGTATTGGCTGGGAAGTTGATTTAAATTGACAATATATAGCATATTAAATCTTTGCTAATCACTAAGCAATCATGAATTCAATTTAATTTTGTTTGATTATTTACACTTTTCGGCTTGCTGGGAAATCAACTGATGATATTTTTAGTTTTTAGAATATCCTATCATCAAATGAGGTCGATTGATTGATTAAGTGATGGTAATATTTGGTACTTTCTCAAGGGACAATATTGTTATTTGCTTCTCTTGCTGGTTTGTTAATTGGTGAGAGCATCACTCATTGGTCATTAATTAATCAGGCAGTCACAATAATAATAATAATAATTATTATTATTATTATTATTATTATTATTATTATGAGATTATGTATAAACGTCTATAAAAAAAAATTGTCTCCAAGGGGTATAGGTGTGGCTTGATGGCAAAGGGTTTAAAATTTATACAGCAGGTCTCGAGTTCGATTTAGGACGTGTACCTCTTGTAAAAGCCTGAGATAGTTGGGGTTTTACTTACTTACCTGGGTTCACAAAGTACGCTTCCAAAAATGTCCCCAAAGGGTGTAGCGTGATGGCAAAGGGCTTGAGATCTGCATAACAAATCTTGAGTTCGAGTAAGGGGGTGTGCACCTCTTGTAAAAGTCTGGGACAACGAGAGTTTTATTTACTCACCTAGATCCATAAAAATACGCTTTCCGGGGGTGGGGTTTTTTCGAATAAAAAAAATTACTAGAAATTAAATTATTTTTAGTGTTTTTGGATTGTTTTAATATACTACTGATAAAATTAATTTTAAAAAAATAAAAAATATTAATTTATATATTTTTAAACAAAAAAAACAATCACTATCACATTCATAAATAATATCACCAAAAGTTAATTAGGATAGTAGGTGAGAAGTGCAGGAGGTGTTTAGTGCAGTCCTAATTTGCATGCTTGCTTCCACTGGAAAAAACAAAAATATTTTAGATTCTTTCTGGTTCCTTTCGAGTCCAAGGGAAAATCAAAAAGGATTTTGTCCTGGGTCTGAAGGCACCTAATAACCACTATGTGACACTCACAGTGCATGAACATGCAATATTTCTTAATATGATCAAAACAATAATAATAATAATAAAAAACATGAAAAAAATTAAGACAAAAAAAAAATAAGAATAAGATTTCCGAGTCTCTTTACTTCCTTTCGAATTTAAATATTAATTATGATCATTTATTTGCACGTTAAATTTAATTATTAATTATATATTTGTTAACGCGGGACGGCTTAACAAACACACACTAAACACTCTAAGGGGAAAAAATTCTATGGTGTCCGACAGCAGCAAAAGAATAGAGTTGGAGAACACAGCACAATATTGTTCTATTTTTCTTGTTCCATGGATATGTTTGACGTCGCCTTCTTCTCCATGCTCCTCACTTTTATTATTCTCATGAACAGCTGAATTATGGCTATCGAGTCTTCGTATTTTTCTGGTGGTGGCATCATATCCTGCTGGAATCTCTGCCAAATTAAACGAGTGGCCCTGGACAAAAACCGCAGCTCCGAGCAAACACATTCCATTCGCCCAACATCTACGAGGGAAAGCAACCCCATAATCTTTAACTTCAACTCTCTTGGGAGGCGGTCGAAGCATGGTGGAAGAGCCATACCGGTCTTCTCACAAAGATCTATTAACAGTGGCAAAGCTAGTCCATCCTTCAGAACTTTCTCTAGCTGTCGAACTTCATTCTTATCATTGTCATTCATCAAAGAGTTCCTTTCACAATTTGCTCGCAACAAATTTATAGTCCGACGTCCAAACCCCTTTCCATTCAAACACACCCTATGTATATCCGAGCCACCCTTTGTCAAAGATCCACATACATTGACGATATCTTCTGAACACTGTACCTTCACATAAATCGATTCAGCAACGACGTTTTCAGGAAGCAAGAGCCCTGGAAGAGTATACCACATCGTGAATGCGTTTGAAGGCAAGTCTGTTGGAGGAGGAAACTGATCAACTTTCATCCCAGATTTCAAATCGAACCCAATAAAACCAAATTCCAATAAGATGGCATGAGTAGCAATAGCCACATTATGATTACAGAAACTACAGTCCTCATCCTTCTCGGTAGTTGTTTCACTGCTACAGGGTTCTGCTACACCCTCGAACCCAGCAGATACAGAAGACTCGTGGCGGCTTGTCGTTTGTTGATTTGGGAAGTTGAGGGGTAACTCCTGATGAGAAGTCTCGGATTCTTCTCGACCAATCACCTGTTCTTGGACGGACAAAACTTGAGTTAGGGTTCCTTGTTCTTTAGGCATCTCTTTGAAATTCAGGATAAGACTTTCCGTGGGTTTTGGCAGACAAATTAATCTAGAGAACAACGAAAAAAAACGAAGAAAGGAACTCCAAAATCTGCAGGAAGCTTGAAGTTCTTATGGTGATATATAATCCTAATCAATGCGGAGTAGTGATAGTGACATAGAGAAGGGGCACTAGAATCCTAATCAACTGCTGAATTTGCCAACTCAGCACGGTAGCGTATCCAGAAGAATTTACCGAAGAAATAGAGAATTTGACTGGCAACTTCCCATGCCAGTCCACTCAAGTATCTAATTAATTATCAGCTGATGATTATTAATTGCTTAGTCCCATATTAATTGATATATTTTTTTATGATTTTAATTTATGTATTTTATAAAAAAAACTAAAGTAGAATTAATATATAGTGTCATTTATTCTCTCTATTATTTTTAAAATCTATTGAAAATAAAATTGAACTATATAAACATAGTTAAAAATAAAAGTGAGATAATATTTTTAAAACAGATATTTTAATTAATTTTTATTTTATTTTAAGAAATTTATACAAGCACAGCGAAACTGGGGGAGTATATCATGGATGTACACTTCCAAAGCAATAGCCCACAGTTTAGAACAATGAGGGTAGTTTAGTAAAATGAGGGCGCTCGCACGCTAATTTTTTCACCAATTTCTCCAGTAAACGACAAGAAACACCGACTACATAGTTTCCCCGCTCGCCAATTCATGAAAAAAAAATATCATCACCACGCCACCTGTCCACCCAGCAAGCTTTAAAAAATTTCCACTGCCAACCAGATCTTCCTATTTGCACCCAGAAAAAAATCTTCCCTAATCCAGAAACTTTTCGATAATGATCCCATCCACCTCCAAGAAACGGCAACGCGTGCCATACAACCGCCATTCCACCGTCTCCACAACCGCTAACCTCCGCTCAACCGCCTCCAGATCCACTAGCCTCTCCTCCACCGCCGCCTTAATCGATTCATTTCCTGACAAAACCATCTCCGAAACCTCCAAAAAACTCCGCCGAACCTCCTCCCACACGCTCCTCTCCACCACCCCCTCCTCCACCACCACCCCCTCCTCCACCACCAACACCACCACCCCCACCCCCACCCCGTTCAACGACGTTAACACCGCTGACGTCATCCTCCGCCTCTTCCTGGACCCCACTTCCCCCATCATTAACTTATCGGATTCAGTTTATTCAATTGACAATAATAACCAATCCAATGTCCAGATCTACCTCCATTCTCCCATCCTCCGCCGGTCTGAGTATTTCTCCGCCCTTTTATCCGACAGATGGCAGCACTCCAAGGAAAATCCCGATTCTGCTGAAAATAAAATCGACCAGTACTTGATTCCGTTGAAATTAGGCGTAGCTCCTGGATCGATCGAAGTCCATCTATGCGTTTTAAAATTGCTGTATACAAACGATTTCAATAATGTGATTAACTCTGCTGCGGCGGCTCTAGATATTTTGCCGGTGGCGTTAAAGTTGTTGTTTGATGAGTGTGCGGATTATTGCGTTAAGTATCTTGAGGCTGTGCCGTGGAGTGAAGAGGAAGAGAAGCGCGTGATTAATTTAATTCCATATTTACGCGAGGAGGAATCTGAAGAGCTATTAGCTAGGGTTTCTCCGGCGAAATATGATTCGTGTGAGGAAATGCTTCATGGTTTGATATTGGCTGCGATTCATAGTAGTTCGAACATGGCATTTGTGAAAGCGTTTGTGGCTAAGTTATTGAGGGATTTTTCATCGAGGGAGTCGGCGAGGAGGGTTTTGGAGATGGCTTTTGAGACGAGTTTGAAGATTGTGAAGGAATCGCTTGAGGAGTATTCGAGTCCGAATTTTAGAGGGGATCATAATGAGACGGAAGCGATACAGAGGTTGAATTTGCACACAGCGATGACTAATGGGAAGCACTTGTTGTGGTTAGTGGAGAGGATGATTGAGCTGAGAGTGGCGGATAGTGCGGTGAAGGAGTGGAGTGAGCAAGATTCTTTTACGGCTGATTTGCAGAGGGCTTTTCGGGATGATGCGTGGAGGAATATTGTTCCGGGCTTTCCTGCTGTTTTGCTTCGTTGCACTTGTAAGCTTGCTAATGCTGTTGCTTCTGGGACCATTTTGGCCGCTAGACAGGTATTACTATTGGCTTTTATTTTCGATTATTTTGTGATCACTGCCACCAATTCTTTAAAATAAGCAATCCGTCAAGGATTGGATGCATGAAGTTTGAATTGTTTTTGGTTTCTCTAAAAGCTGAATTTTTAGTATTAACAAAAGAGTGTTAGAGCCTATCTGTGCTTAGAAGGCTCGACAAAGATTTCTTGTTGTGAAATCCTTAACGAGTAGCACAGATGGTTAATTAATTTGAGCGTTTGCTTGCAGGTGAGGATGAAGCTTGTAAAGGATTGGCTTCCTGTTCTGATTGTATGCAAAGACTGTGCACTTTCTTCTATGTTACCAAATCATAAATTACTGTACCTGGAGCTGGAAGAGACATTTCTAAGAATTATTTCCACACTTCCCATGTCAGATGCTCAAGTGTTGTTGCAGCAGTGTCTCAGCTTCTCAACTCGAAATGTTGAAGATTGCCCCCACTTAGTCACCGCATTCAACACTTGGTTCCGCCGTGCAACAAATCAACCACAAGGGTGACAGATGAACTGTTGCTCCTGCCATGCTGCGTATTTACAAAGGTATAGGCGTTTCTGTGAAATGTACATATTAGGCTGGTGTTTATAGAATTCCACCGCGGACCATCCTCGGTAAAATGCTCCAATTTGGTTTTGTATGTTTCCCTCTCCTCTTGAGCGCTGTAGTGACCAGTGGGCCAAATGACTTCTAACGAGTGCTGTAGGATTAAAATGTTGCTTTTTGCAAAATTCTCCTCGAAAACTTGTTAAATTCTCTGAAATTTACCAACGTGTGTTGGTAAATTCTCATTTGGCAATGTGATCCCAGCCCATTAAGACCAACTAAAGACTGATATGCACGCTTGTGTTTTTCAGGTTACTAATAGCAATTTGAATTTGTTGATGTAGTATATTCAATTGTCCTGTGATTTCTACTCCGGGCTAGTCTTGTGGGAAAAGTGTCACTGGCCTCTCCTGTCTATCAAAGTGAAAGAATCTGGAGCGATGGTGAGGAAGAAGACAGATAAGTGCAAACCGCACCTTCGTTCCCTGATTTGCAACATGCAATTTAGCTTGATAAAAGTTCATGATCGTAGATGATGCTAAGCAGTACAGGGAGCAATAATGTGAGCCACAAATGATTTGACTCCTGTAAAACAGAAAACAAGCAAAACCAGCAAGATGTGTATGTCAAGACACGAAGTTCAATCATTTACATGCCACAAAAGATAATTCCTGTTCATCACCAAAATTGCCTTCAAAAGTTTCGGGTGGTGCCGTGGTAGGTTCGAACCAGCAAGCCCACACGGCACACCTATCCCAATCCCAACACAAATGCTTAGGCCAATTCCAACCACTACTCTGACACCAGCGTTGAACCATGACATTTCACGATCTTCAACGTCCATAAATTCTGTTCCTGGGATAACTGTAGAGTTATCCCAGGAACTGCATTTTCTAGCTTGAGATTTGAGTATTCAGCTGCAGAGTTCAAAAGGCAAATTAAAAACAGAGTGCTTGGGGGCCATAACTCGAAAGAAATGAGGATAACGTATTGATCTTTAGATGGTATCAGGCTCAAATCAAAAAAAAAAAAAAAAAAAAAATCTACAATCGCTCGCAACACAACTTCCTAAAGAAGACTAAAACAGAGGAATTCCTATCCCAACAGCCGTTGTAACACAGAACAGGTTGTAACATGGCGACAATCTCTCAAGCATATGAATGCCCACAAATTGTAAGGTAAACAAAGCTACCAGTGGGCCTGGTTAAGCCCCGATTAGTTCTAGATTAAGAATCAAGTTGAATACTGTCATTAGAGGAAGCTATAACAGCTTTAAACAACCATTTTTCTCTGAACACTACTAATTTTTCTAAAAAAACAGCAGAACTTTATGCATAATTATCATCTTATGATCCTGTTTGAAGCTTACCAGGTCACCTGCATTCACCTGCTTGAGATATGAGGGAGGAATGTCACACGATGACACCCCATAGAAAACAATATAACTCTTCAAAGAGATTAACTTAAATTGATAGTTTAGTGATTATACTTTTTAATGTTAAGGTATTCACACAATTTTATGTTTACCATGAATAAAACACGCAATCAGAAAAGAAAAAAGAAGACTTTTTTCATTCAAATTTGTTTTTGTTGTCACCGGTAATGTAAGCAAATATCCAGAAAATAAAATGGGGTGGGGTTGTACTATCCTCTAACTTAAAAAACACATGCTAGAATCATATCCGTTTATGTCAGTAGAACAGCTAGAATAGAGTGAAAAGCGCTGAAGAACTTGCAAAGACAGAAACGAGTCAAAAAAACAAAAACAGAACATTCTGAAAGCAAAGCACATAGTTTTCCTAGAAATCCAAGATGAAATTAAGGTATACCTGTAAAGGAAGCCTGGAAGGGGCATTGTCTTGGATTTCAGTTGCCTCGTATTCTGGTAAGGAATCCAGCATCCCCTTTCTCATTTTCTCCTCGTGAAAACCAAGATGCAAAGTCTTGGTTAAGATAATTGGAGTGCCCGGGAAAGATCCTGCAATGTCGACCTCAATTGTTGGCATCTATGAATCTGGACCCATAAATTGTTTAGCCTTCAGGAAGCCGGTGCCTATTGTTATGTCTGATTCACAATTCATGCCCCACCTCTGGTCATGGTTCCCCGATCCCCCTACAAAACCGTTGCTACAACACAAATCTACAGCACCAGATAGCATGAGGACGTCCTTCTCAAAAACCTCAAACTTCACACTCCCAGTCATCCTTATATTATCAGTGCTGACAAATATGGCTTCTTCAGATTTCTTATCCAATCTATCCCTCCCAAGAGTGGTTGATGCACCGCTGGAGTTGATAGAAGTTCTAACACCATTTACTTCAAGAAGAGTATCAGGGTATAATGAAATATGGTTCACGGAAAGGCGCTCGGGTGTTGAGCCATCAATCTCACATTTGCTAACTCGAACATAGAATACTCTTAAATCAAGCCAGGGTAATGATCTGGGTTGATAAGGAGCGTGCCTAACAACTGTATGGCCATTTTCTGTAGGCCCATTTCAATTACATGTTTCACAAGAATTCTCCATGACCATAAGGAAATCAGAGCACCTGAAAAGTAGGTGGAGAGAAGCTAAACTAAACAATAAATGAAACCTTTGGAGACAGAAGAGATTTTAACGGACCAACCTGAACCACAAAGAATCCTTTCAACTTCCTGTAAGAAATTAAAGCAATTTAAGAAAAGGTAAAGCCCAAGTGGGGACAACTGAGGTAAGTTGCAGACGCAGAAAGATAAAGAGATGAGAAAATAAACCAAAGAAAAATCCAAAGGAATGATGATACAACAATGTTGGATGTTTGTGTAGTTTGTTTTTAATTTTTATAGAGCTCACCCGGGAAAAAAAAAAAAAACAAAGAACAATCCAGGTAATCAAATTCAACAACTAGTAAAAATAGGTTGTCCTTTGATTTGATTTATATATTATAAGTTTATAACTACTCAGTTGATCAAATTGAAAAAGCAAAGAGCAGCCAAGCAGCAAAGTGGCAAATCAAGGGTGGTTGTAGCTATTCTAAGGCTATGATTATAGTGCTGGGGAAGGGTGGGGATGCTCTGTATCTGATATTCTTCTTCTTCAGATCCTATCCGGGAGAGAGAGAGAGAGAGGGCTAGCAGGTTCACAAGGCCGATGCAATTGACAGGGATGTGCATGCTCTTTCTTTATTTTATTTCGCTTCAGATTTAAGATTTGCGAATCTTCGACTATTAAGATACTGTGAGACTAGTTCCTTTTATCTCTTGCTTTACTCGAGAATATACCTGCATTCTACATCGTCGGATCCGCTGAATCCACTACCTTTTCTTCCCCAACCTTCACTTGAATGTTATTTTGAGGTAATGACAATTTACGTCACAAAACCACCACCTATCCAAGTTGAGATTTCAAGGGTTCTCTTCTCTGAGGATCCTCTGTTGCCGCATCGGTTTTTTTTTTTTTGTTGCGAATCCTTTCCTGTATAAAAAAATCTTGTTCTTTCTTGGTTATATATGTTTCTATGATTAAAATTGAGATCTTTAAACCAATCCTAGGTGCCATTTTCCTTGTTTTTTTGTTTTTTAACAAGGATGGGACAATCATATGGCAAATATATAATGGTGATTTTGGTGTTTTCTTTTTTCCTTGTAACACTTTCTTATCTTCTACTTCATATCCATCTTCAACATGGCTGGACACAACTCCCTTTGCATGATGAAGTTGCGAGGAGCTGGGAAAACGTTAGCTGGAATGAATCGTGCCTCATTACCACTGCTCATAAACCTGGTCCTCAAAAACCTGACAAACTTGGTATCTTCCAGCCAACTTTCACTGACCAAAATCACCATTTAAGGGAAACTTCCAACACCCCAATCCTTTTAAGGGAAACTTCCAATTTCTGGTATTACTTATTCATAACTAGGGGCGCCTTTAACTAATTGGGATAACAAGATTTAGAAATAATTCCTTATTTAAAAAACTTCGATACTGCCTGTGGTTGGTAGTGGATTGGAAAAGGACTCCGAGTTTACTTAGCGGCTTGGCCTCCTGATTGAGAAATGCCATGCAATTCCTTCGTTGGCAGTAACGTGTAAAACGTAGAAAACAAGTTTTAGTTTCCTAGACTTCCCTTTTCAAAACAGACTTTCCTCCATCTAGTTCTATTATCAAGCTATGATTCTGACAAATTAATGCACGCAGACCAAAAGATGTATGAATATGAGGTGCATATTAAATAAACTCTCGAACATCGACTCTTGCGACACAGGTGCCCAACCATATAAACGATCTTCAAATAAATTACGAAAAAATGTCATATAAAAGTCATATTTAGTTTCTGAAAAGGTCCAACACGGCATGAAATGATAACCACTAGTATCTATGTTATTCGTGTCAAATAACAAATTTAATGTTTTACAATATTATTTATATTAAATTTTTAAATGAGAGTATTTAGACATGAAACATGTATAAATCTATTAATTTAATTTTAATTAGAAAAAAATGTGAGAATAGTAAGACCCAAACTTAGCAGCCCAATTTGGTTTGAAATGACCCAGCCTTGTCACCGAGGAACTGTGAAATCTAGGAAATGCCAGTGAGGAAAAAAGATAGAAGAAACTCGGTAGCTGGAGAAATGTAAAAAACAAAAAGGATTTTGTCCAGCAACATGAAGCTTAAAACATGTTGAGAAAACAAAAGTGTAGTACAGAAGAAAAGTTAATTTGGCACATACAGTGGGGAACATGACAACAAGAATTCAACATAAGTGACTACGAGGATCAACAGATCATCTATGCTGCCCCCCAATTTCAGTCCTTCATCTAATGACTTAAATATTCCACCTTCATCGAATGACTTAATTTATCGTTCTAGGTGTGGAGAACTTATGGATGACTAATCCTACAATCATTCCCACACGCAAAGTATAAGTTGTATGCTGTAGCGACCACAGCAGAACCGCAGCATAATATAAGTTATATGAAGCATTTGATATAGTTTTTTGCAAGGACAACCTTATTGAAAACAAGCAACAACAAAGTGATGTCTCGTTGGCAGAAGCTTGAGTTACATCTCGCGGTTGCTCAAATAAGGGATTCTTATTTCACATACATTTCATCTTCACTTTAAGAGACAGTTACTCTCTACAAATCCCTCGAATGGTAACTGAAACCAGATAATTTGCTAAAAAGAAGTCCTGTTCAGGACAGGTTAAAATCCCAATCAAATCAATGTTTTATGCTGCTTGAAGGACTTCAAACGATTAAATTAACAAATGGCATTACCAGACCCCTTCTTCATACAACATTAACTGGTACAGAACATTATAGCTCAATGAATCCATTAAACAAACAAGCAAAATATGACAAGTCTAAGTCATCCATTCTCTTTGCTATGTGGGAAGGGAAAGGCAACAGCAAAAGGTGAAAATAACAGCATTTTGCCCAAAACAAGTTTGCATATGCTTCCATATTACAAGGAGAAAGAATTCAAGACTCAAAAATGGATTCAGTTTCCTTCACATTTACCATCCCAGCAGGCTGTGTCACAACGGTGTAGCAAGCCCTATTGCAATGTAGCAGAGGAACCGAGTTGAGTCAGAGGTGACCAACAATGCAGAATAAGAGGTAGAAAAAAAACAGTACTAAAAAACTCAACCAAAGTAAAACCCATAAAAAAAAAATCCTATTTCGATAGTAATCAAATGCTGTAACACTTGAACACAAGCCGAAAACTCATTTATGCACAATCTGGTTTTATTCGGAGATATAATAAGAGAAGACCGAAATTCCAATAAATGCTTTGCAAGACCAAGTGCTGCACACACGCACGTACACAATAACCCAAATTAGTTTCGAAAAAATCCATTTCCCACTACACATCAGTAGTAAACAATCACACCAAGTTAGGTCGGTTCAACGCCATCTCGGTGACTTCTCATTGCCGTTGAAGAAGACACCTGATAACCACTATGCAACCCTCACAGTGCCCAAACATGCAGGGGCCCAACATAAATTTGGCATATGACATGATTGACTATACATGGTATTTCTCATAATGATAAAAACAATAATAAAATAAAAAAAAAACATGAAAAAAAAATTAAAAAGACAAAAACTTCAAGAAATAAATATAAAAATAACTCACCTTGAGAGAGCCAGCTCCAGCAAGAAGAATCAACAGCGATGCTAGATTTGAGTCTAGCATTTGCAATTGCACTGTGGAGTGGCATCAACGACTCCACACTCCCTAAAACTGAAACAATCCTACAATTCCATAGCAAAAACAAAAAGATAAATTAAGAAATTTATAAAAAAAAATTCCCAATTTGAATTGAAAAGAAGAATACATTATTTACCTTGAAGTGGCAAGGATCGTTCGTGTTGGTGTTGAAGTGAACGGAGAAGACATGGATTTCGCGTATAGTGTTTTCTGACCTGCCGTTTTGGATAGAGATGCCAGGGACCTTGTGGTTGCCGTCATTGCCGATCTGCAAAACGACGCCATTTCTGGGTTTTCACGATAGAGAGAAGCCGAGTGAGTTCAGTATCTGGGTTAAAATCGAGAAGAGGAGTGAGTGTTAACTTAAACCCTACTTCGTACAAAGCGAGAGTTTAGAGGAGGAGCGTTAGTTCTGTTGAGGTCAAAACGCAGCGTTTTGACAGTTTAAGAAACCGCACCGTTTCAGTGAAAAATGAACGGATGTGTTCAGGATTATGGTAATAATTGTAGTTTATATATATATATATATATATATTAAAATAATATTTTTTATTTTTAAAATTTTATTTTTTATATTAACATATTAAAATAAAAAAAAATAAAAATTATGTTCCCATGCTCTTTAATATCACTTGAAATGTATATTTAAAAGGTTGTTTAAACCGTATTTTTAAAAAATAAAAAATATATATTTAAAATTAATAGTTTTATAATTTTAAATTATTTTAATGTGTTAATATAAAAAAATAATATAAAAAATATAAAAAAAATTAAATATATTTTTTAAAAAATATATTTTAAATACAACCTTGCTACATTTCCGGACTCCAATGCATGTGAAAAAACTGAGGTGAACGTAATCCTCGAGTTTATCAGGTGGTTTTGTTGGTCTCAGTTTACTTCCTTTGACTCAACAAATCGCACCCGAAGAGGAGGAAGACCTCGGAATCAATGGCTGCGATATTAGCTCGCAAGTCTCTTCATGCTCCTCGCGCTCGTCAGCTTGTAAGAATCTTGTAGCCCCAATGACCTCTTTCTGTTTGGTTGTCAAGAAAATGAAGGAAATAGTGGAATCTGGATTGCACATTCGACTCTTAAACTTCTCAATACCTGTGACTCGAATCTAATCTTCATTTTCTCTTTTTTTTAACTTTTTTTCATAAATGAATAATATAAGGTGAAAAGCGATGATTTAGGTTATTTGGTTAATAAGTGAGGATTATAAATAAATAAAATAAATTTAATTCCTCTCCATCTATGAAGAGGTTTAAGCGAATTGATTTAGGTGCGAAGATGACTTCTTTTTTTCATATATGCTGTTATGTCAATGATGCGAAGATGACGCCTTGTTGTGGCGGTAGAAAACAATTTATTTTGGTCGATATTCATTGTGTTTTTACTCTAAGATGCTGGAATTTCTGGCTGAGATTATTTGTGTACTTGAACTTTTGTATGCACTGAAATGAGAGAAAGAATGGAAAGTTACTGAGGGTATGGATTAGCTACTCGTAAGATTGTTTCACTATTTTTCAAATTGCTGGCTGATGGGTGATGAAATATTGGTTGTATTTCAGAAGAGCTCTTTGGATTTGGTTAATACTGCTGATTTTGGTCTTGACAGTTCATGTTTTACATGATTGATTTATGAATTAGCTTATTGTAATATTACTTTGCTGTGCTTTTATGGGTCTGCAGGCTGTATCAGGACAAGCATTGCAAGGTTCAAACCAATATGCACTGAAATCTAGTGCCCACTTATATTCCACCAAAAAAGGTTTGCCTGTTCACTTCCCTCTATTTTATTTATATTTATATATACTATTTGTGCGTGTTCTTGGACGAGTGAAAAATGTTATCGAGATTTATCAGTGATGCTCACAAGCTAAGACTGTTAATCATTTGTCTTAAAATTTATTACATGACTTGCTAAGATTATTTGAGAGTGTTTTGGATTAATGTTTTAAGATTTTTTTTGGAGGATGACAAATAATTATTCCTTCTTCTTTGTTTATAGTCCAAAAATAACTGCCTGCATCTTTAATGGGACCTTGTCTTTATAGTGTGTTCATGCTTTATTTATGGCTCTTGCGATTTTTCTTATATGCTACTGTAGAAGATGAAGAAAGAGAGGAGCTTGCAAAGGAGATCTCAAAGGACTGGAGTTCTGGTAATGTATACAATCCTTGAAGTTTGTGTTTTGAATTCAGTTTAACTCCATTTTTTTGTCTGATACAACTAAAGGTCCTAATGCTCTGAGTAACTACAGTATTTGAGCGAAACATAAACACGCTGTTTCTTACTGAAATGGTTCGCGGTTTGTCATTGACTCTCAAGTACTTCTTTGAGAAAAAAGTTACCGTAAGTGTCTCACCATAGCCCGTCAGATATTAAATGATGAGTGATGATAGCAGGAATATCTTCTCGCATGCAGATCAATTATCCATTTGAGAAAGGTCCCTTGAGCCCTCGTTTTCGTGGTGAGCATGCACTCCGACGATATCCTACTGGAGAGGAACGTTGTATTGCATGCAAACTGTGTGAAGCTGTAAGGCTTCAAGATTTATTTTACTCTCTTAAACAAATATCCTTGTTGTGTGAAACAATAAAGGGGGGGATTTACCTTGTTAGTTTCGAATTCTCATATTATATCCAGCCCCTAGTTAAATCACTCTTCTGGTTGGAGATTATCAAACTATACCATGGTGTGCACACAAATTGTATTTTACTTGAGCTGATTAGCCTCAAAATTGGACAAAAATTTTTCGTATTGTTTTTTTATTTGTGATTACATGAGGTCTATGGAGCACTTGGAAATTGGTGTCATATTTTTGCAATTCCACTTAAATTTCTCAGAAATGCTACTACATTATCTAAGCTGTCAAAAGTTTTACATCCTTTTTGCATTTCCAGGTTTGTATTCTCTGGAATTTAATGCTTTATTTGTTTCTACTAGTGAAATTTCAAGTTGACTGCATCCTTTGATTAGCATACATCCAATTAGATTGTGTTTACTAGTGTGAAAACGTGCTGGTAGCATCTTGATTTGTGCAGCTGTTTTATGTTTACTGTTCTGGTTGGGGGTGTGCATTTTTGTTCTGGGTAATTTTTTTTGGATCCCTATTTCTGTTTTATCTGAGAAAGTAGCAGCATTGTCATTTCCATCTGTACCCTCTTAATCTCTATGATTTGTTAACATCTCTCATTGGATAGTCTTATAGTTGCATTTAGTACTTTTCTCATGATGCCTGGTTGGTTTCCAGATTTGTCCTGCACAGGCAATCACCATCGAGGCTGAGGAGCGAGAAGATGGAAGTCGTAGGACTACTAGGTGAGAGGTTTATCATTGTTCCTTTGCTCCTCGTTTTCTTCTCCTCCTGTGCCCCCATCTCGTCCATTCTTTCGACTCTGAATTCGACAGGTATGACATTGATATGACAAAATGTATCTATTGTGGATTTTGCCAAGAGGCATGCCCTGTTGATGCCATTGTTGAAGGACCAAACTTCGAATTTACAACAGAGACTCGCGAGGTAGCATCCCTTTCACCATGAGCCTACTTTGATAACGGAAGTATTTCTAAACATTCACTGTTGTTGCAGGAGCTCTTGTACGACAAAGAAAAGCTACTTGATAATGGAGATCGTTGGGAAACTGAGATTGCAGAGAACCTCAGATCTGAGAGCCTTTATCGTTAAAATGTTTTTTTTCCCCGCAAATGTTAGACGGTGACACGACAGATAAAAAGACGTGAAATGCAACTTCTACTTTTCTGCTGGTAGAACTTTCTGATTTTTTTACGAGAATGAGCAAAAAGCATGACGATCCTGTTGGAATTTCATTTCTAGTCGTTCCTTGGTGGAACCGTATTGTCCAGAATTGGACAATACCGTTGCGGAAGATGAAGAATGGTTGCGAGATTGCTTTATCATCGATGTTTTGGGTTGGAAGATTGGAGAAAAAATTAAAGAGGATGAAATTGTAGAAAAAAATTAATTTTTAAAATTAATTTAGTAATTAAAAGAATAGAAACTAAATTTGACAATTGAAAAGATTGGAGGAAGGTAAAATTAAAAAGAAATTATAATTTTATAGATTATTTTAAATAAAATAAATAGTAATAAAAAGAATATGGATTGAATTTGAAAGGAAAAAAAATTAAAAGATTGTTTTGAAAATTTAGAGGGTTGGATTAGGAAATAGAAGGGGTATAAAAAGAAAGAAAAGTTTGTTGGTGCTGACCAAAGGTAGTAAGCCATGCATGTTGTTTAGAAATAGAGGAGTCATTGAAACGATTTAAATGTTGCTCTGAAAATATCTTCCCACACATCGTCTAAATGGTGCAGTTACAATCTACACGTTGATACGTGTAATTAATTATTTTTAAAAAATAAATTTATATATATTAAATTGCTAAACTAAAAAACCATAATGAAAATACAAGAACTAACATTTAAGAGTAATGCAATATTTTAGCAAGAGTCCACTAATTATTATCATATTGACATGAGATCAATTGTTCTTTAAACATTTTTAAACACATTGCAATGACTAAGTAACATTTAAAAGCAAAGTTTTTTATTTAAAAAAAATTAGCATTTATAAACTTTTTTGCATTTTCATCATGGTTTTTTAGTTTAGCAATTTAATATATATAAATTTATTTTTTAAAAATAATTAATTACATGTATCAACATGTAGATTGTAACTGCACCATTTAGACGATGTGTGGAGAGGTGTTCAACATCCAAATGGTGATTTTCAGAGCAACATTTAAATCGTTTCGATGGCTCCTCTATTTCTAAACAACATGCGTGGCTTACTACCTTTGGTCAATACCAACAAACTTTTCTTTCTTTTTATACCCTTTCTATTTCCTAATCCAACCCTCTAAATTTTCAAAACAATCTTTTAATTTTTTTTCCTTTCAAATTCAATTCATATTCTTTTTATTACTATTTATTTTATTTAAAATAATCTATAAAATTATAATTTCTTTTTAATTTTACCTTCCTCCAATCTTTTCAATTGTCAAATTTAGTTTCTATTCTTTTAATTACTAAATTAATTTTAAAAATTAATTTTTTTCTATCTAAATGGTGCAGTTACAATCTACACGTTAATACGTGTAATTAATTATTTTTAAAAAAATAGATTTATATATATTAAATTGCTGAACTAAAAAACCATGATGAAAATACAAAAAATTTTATAAATGCTAATTTTTTTTAAATAAAAAAACTTTGCTTTTAAATGTTACTTAGTCATTGCAATGTGTTTAAAAATGTTTAAAGATCAATTTATCTCATGTCAATATGATAATAATTAGTGGACTCTTGCTAAAATATTGCATTACTCTTAAATGTTAGTTCATTGGTTTTTTTAGAATGATAAAATAATCATTTCACTGTTTTACACAATGCAACATGTCTTGATCTACAATGAAAAACCAAGTCCTTTTAGTTTTTTTCAAAAAATAATTGATGTGTTAAAAAAGTACATGATACTTAATTATTTTTTATTTGATGGTCAATGTTACCTCAAATCAATTATTTTTAGATTTTAGTCAAATTTTATTTTAATCATATAATCTCTGCTCCAAGCATTTTTCTTTAACTAAAAATAAAAAAAGTTATGAATCGATTTTATAAAACATGTTTTTAAATTATTATTATTGTATTATTATTATAAGTTGTTTGGGAAAAATAAGTAACTAAATAACTTTAAAAAATTAAAGTATGGGGAGAGGCGCTTTACTATCCACCATTTCTTTTTATTTTTATCTTTTTATTTATTTAATTTGATCCTTATACTTTAAAAAAAAAAAACCCTTTTACAACTTACTTTAAAATTATAATAGAAAGATAAAATCAAAAGAGAGATGACCACAATATAAAACGCAGAGAAAATATGTGGTCAATCTCAAAGCTTTTATAATTTTTATTTTTATTTAAAAGTTTATCTCATTTATTTTTCAATTCCTTAGTTTAAGAGAAGATAGAGAAGAAAATCATCAACAAACGATGAAAGAAATGGAAAATCATTGATTGGCTACATTCCAATTATGAAAATGATCGTTATCTCTCCTTATAAGTTAAAATAAATAGTAATCAAATAAGCATGGATCACATATAAAGAAAAAATAAATTAAATGGTTGTTTTAAAATTTTGAAGGGTTGGGTGTGGAAATCGATAAGGGGAGAGAAATAAAAGGGAAAAAAGGTCATCAATGCCAAATCAAAGGTACTTAAACCACACGAGCTGGCTAGGTATGAAGGGGCCACCAAGATAATTTGAACGTCACCTCGGAAGCCACCGCTTGGTAACTGAATGCCTCGTCACATGTCGCCCGAATGATAAGACCACAACTCATATGTTGACGTATGCAATGTATTGTTTTTGCAGTTTGATTTGTCCCCCTTTTAATCTAATAATGACTAATGGACCCCTATAAAAATATCGTATTACCCTTAATAGCTAGGTTATTACTTTTTTATAATAGCAAAATGATCATTGCACTGTTTCAATACACAATGCAACGTGTCTTGATCTACAATAAAAAAAATGAACCCTTTAGGAGTTTAAGTTTTTTTAATTAATGTGTTAGAGCAATCTAGAACACTTGAAATTTTTTATTGTATGGTTAAAGGTATACCTCAAATCAATTATTTTTAAATCTAAGTCAAATTTTACTTTAATAATATAATCTTAAGTTCTTAACTTCAAAGAAGAAGTTATAAGATGATTTCACAAAACATGTTTTTAAATTAAATATATTATAAGTTGTTTAAAAAAAACTGAAGGTTACAGGACTCAGGTTAATCTTATTTGGAATAGTGTAAAGATGAAATTGCTCTTTGGCCATTAAACATTTGAACCAAACATTAGGAGCAAAATGATCTTTCCACCTTGACACAAATTTTTTTTACAAATTATACGGGGTTAGATTGATTATTTTTATTTTTTTAGTGCACAATAAAATTATTAATTTCACCTTAAAATAAAATAGTTTAATCCCTTTTGCTTAGATATATTTTTATATTCTTAATTTCTAGAATAATATAATTACTTCAATACTCTTAAAGAAAAAATCAACAAAGCTCTCATCCAAGAGCTTTTTTTTTATCATTTTACATTGGTTTATTGCAAATTCCAAATATACCCAAGGGCATTGTTATAAAGAACATTTATTAAATATATATATATAAAAAAAACTTGTTGGTTAATATTTAGTGTGTGGACAACCTTTGCGTTGTTCAAGCAGTGCGTGATGGGCAATCCGACCATAAAAAACTACCTTTCAAAGTGATGTTTGGAAGTTCTCGACGCCCCGATGCAATGGAGCAACATTTGTCCCAATCATATATTAGGTTTGACACCGACAACCATTTCTGTATTTTCTCTTTTCTCTCTCCCCAACCTTTAATTCTCACCAGCCCCTTGAAAAAATCAGACCGCCCCTTGCAATTTATTTTCCCTTCACTTTTGGTCCCTATCCTTTTGATTACCATTCTTTTCTATTTTGAATAAGCCATGGAGTCAAAACATTTCAACAGTGATGGATGTGCTTTTATTATTAGTGTGGATTATATAGACAAGCAATAAAATTATACGTGAACATTTCAACACATAATATTAAATGGAAATGTTAACTATCAGACTCAATTCATAATCAAACATTCATATCTATTTTTCTCACTTGTAATTCTAACTTACAACAAGAACCATTCTCACCTGCAATTCCAACTTACAACATGAACCAATAAAAAACAATACATTCAACATCCTTAACGTTACAATAAATTTTTAAAAAATAAAGCTCAATCTCATAAATTCAATTTCCTTACTCAACAACAACTAATTAGTTTAAAGACTAATGGACAGCAACATTTTAGCTTAGTCCAAATCAACATATTGCAAGAAAATTTATCTTTCATAACTATAAAACACAGAGCACCAAAGTATGGGGAATCATTCAATCAATTTGACCTTTACATTCATATAATAATTACAACATCAATATTATGTTTATGAAGCATTTGATATGTAAATGACCAAATCATTGTATATTATGAAATGAAATTGTAATAACCTATCCAATAACATTAGACTTGAAATATAAAAATCAAATAATACCTAAAAACACATGAATCATTTTCAATATCAATTTTTTAGAAATGTTTTAGAGATAATTTTATTAAAACATTACCCAATAAGCAATTTAGATTGAAAGTAGATTAATCATATTGACCCTTAAATTATAGTGTAATGTTTGATCTCTTCTTGAACATTAATATCAGTCATTGAAGTTTTCTTTTCCTATCTCTAATTGTTGTCTACATTTTCCTCCTGCTTCTAACCATGAAAAACTTAGTAGCAAAACAATAAAGCTCACTCTCGAAAACCATTCCTTTGATGGAGTGAAACTCTTTCATGACCTCGTCTATGCCACATCCTTCTTTCTTTCTTTTTAATCCCAGGCACTAGATGTGCATTCACTCCAAGTAGAGACACCATCAACCAATTGATCTAAACGTTAAAAAAGTTATGATATCATTCCCGAACCTTTCTCTCTTTTTTTTAACACTTTTATTTATACATTGTTGAGGTTTTTTTTCTTTCCACTCTTACTACTATGATTGGTACTACTATTGGAAAAGTTAACACCAACAACCATATTGTTGACATCCCTGTAAAATTTGGTAAACCATCCTCCTTTGAATCATCACTACCTTTCTCTATATTTAAATTTTCATTAGTAGCATTACTTATCCCATCACCTACACTATCATCATCAGAATTCAAACCTTATGATGGAGCCCAAGTATATTAACTGGTAGCCACAATGTTTGTAAATATAATATCATATTTACAATATAATACCAGGTTTAATACCAAAATGTCTAAACTTTCGAGCTCTTCATATTTCCTACAACGAGGAAAAATAAAGATATTAATGAATCATAACAATTGTAAGAATAAACAATAAAAATTTCTAGCAATTGTAAATATGCTCAAACAAAAAACGAACCTTGATTTTAGATTTTCATCACTTGTCAATGGTTGAAATTGTTCCAAGTTTAAGACTCCAACCAACTCTTGTTTTAAAAATCAACTTCCTCCATATTCTTCAATCTTTTTTTTATTTTGTCTCACCTATTCTTCAATTGTGCTTTTGTTAATGCATGGTCAATATATTCTTTAAAGCAATTGATAACATATTTTCATCCAGCTCTATCGAAATGTGTGTTCGGTTGTATCCCTTTCTCAATTGCTTTGATATAAATGTCACAAAATATATATGCAACATCTCTCTAGTCCAACATGGCTTATCTTATGATTGAGAATCTTGCATGTTCTCAGTTAAAATGTTTTTTCTAAAATGCAATTAATAAGTTAATTTTCTAGATGCAATATAACAAAAGGTGATGATAACACACAATTTATGTGAATGCAGCATCAATCTTGGTTTTTGGAAGCAATAATTCATAATGGCTACTTGACAAGAAAAGGTGTTTGCTACAACTGATATTATATATTTAACAATAATACCAAATAAGTTGCTTTTATAGCACTCAATGCTAGTGAAAATTCACACATGGATTGAACTAAGTTTCTGAAAACAATAATTAAAAGAAAAAAGAGTCAAGATTAACTATGTTACAAAAGCACATTACCAATGAATGACCAACCATAATATATTAAACTTCTATTGGTATATAACCCAGATAATATGGTTGTTGAAGATGAGATATAATGCGGTGATGCTGATATTTATAAAAGACAAGTATAAACACCAGACCATTGCTATAAATAAAGTTATTAAAAGAAGATAACATAATAAGAAAAAAACCTGTGCAATTTTAGAAATGAGAGTTACAAAAGAAGAAAACCAAATATTAAAGGAAAAAATTCAGTCCAATACTTCATTGAGAAGTTAAAGTTATCCCACATAAACCAACACACCAACACACCCACACATTAACCATAATATTGGAAACAAAAGAACTCTACAACATTAGTGTCACAAATAAGCTATAAGAAATCCTCTAGGTTCAAAAATAGTTTTTGCGAAGCCTATCTGGATATAGGCCAGTTTGTTAGATTCAATTCGGAAATTGATTGTACATAGTTTGCTTCCCAACATAAGCAATGGTATGTAATAGTAAAAAAAATTGGATTTTAGCGTCATTGCAAATGACAATTAATGTGAAACCAAAGTAATATTTATGACCAATCCATACATTTAAACTTAAATAATTTATAGATTTAATAAATCATACGTGAAAGAAAAATTACTAGAGATTTCAAGATTGTCCACATAGATAAGAACAAATAAGAAAAAATCATGTCATTTAACACGCAAACAGACTCATAGAGTTATGCAATGCATCTTGTTTTGACATACAAACATCAAATATCAAAAACATTAAATATCAATAACATGCATAGTTAAAAAAAACATGGATAAATAACTTTATTCTAAACGATATCCCAATTGTTTTTGGCTATGAGATGAAATAAATAATTATGTTATTCCTGAAATTGAAATGTGTATGCATCATAATAACCTAAAATGTTAGTTTATAACATGAAAAAAATATATTCAAATATAGACATATATAGTGACCATGCAGTAAGAGCAATTTTTTTTCATTTTCAGCTAACTTCAAAACATATAAAGAAAAAAAGATTAAAAAGATCATTAGCCTTGTAGTCTAGGATGTACCGAATAAATATAATTAAAAATATAATTTTGTAGTTTTAAATGAATATAAAAGTTACTACAAAAATAAACAGGTCCAAATAAATATGTCCCTTTCTATTTTTGTGATAAATAAATAAATAAAACAATGAGAAAGGAGGAGAAAACACCAATAAGCGAGCCTCTGAAAAAATCCAGCACAAAGGCCCAAAACAAATATACTTACAAAGCCCACTCTCTATACCCTAGCTGCTCTATCCTTTCCTTCCTCCAGCGGAGAAAAATGAAACGGAGTGGTGTCTTGGTGGCTAAAGGTTAAAACAAAATCAAATAAAATTCCAAGCCCTTTCAAAAGCATCGCAACACAACGCAAAAATAGAAGGAAATCGCCATTATGGCAGAGGAAGCGATTTTAGGTTACTTAGAGAATCACGAAGAAATCTCCGATTCTGGCCAGTTCGCTACTGATAATGGACTCGATCACAACGACGTTGTTAATGTCATCAAAAGCCTCCACGGTTTCCGCTACATTGAGGCCCAGGTTCCAAAATTTAGGGTTTTCTAGGGTTTTGAATTTTAAGTTTTTTTTTTAATATTTATGCAGTAATTGTAGACTAGATAAGGTGAAAATTAGTGTGGTTTTGGATTTGTCAATAATAAAGATGATCAGTGTGGTTCTGACTGTTATATAGCTGATGGATTATTTGTTTAATTGGGCGTTTGATGATGTTTGTAGGATATTAAGAGAGAAACATTGGTGCTCACTGAAGAGGGTAGAAAATATGCTGAAAAAGGATCACCTGAAGTTCAACTCTTCTTGGCTGTACCAGAGGAGGGTAGCATTTCGAAAGAAGAATTGCAGGTTGTTATAATTGATTGCTCTTAATTTTTCTTTTTATTTTTTCAGTTTTTTATTTGATTTTTGGCTGTTGGATTTGTTGATGCAGAAACTGCTAGATCCTGCAGTCTTCAAAATAGGGTGTTCTCAGGCTGCAAAGAATAAATGGGTGCAAATGGGAAATCAAATATCTAGGAAGGTAACAGAATTTTGATTTTCTCTTTTCTGCTTTGTTTGTGTGAAATCGGTCTTAATTGTTAGTCATCTGGTCCCGTGATTAGTCGGTGATGATGTTTTTTTTTGTATAAATAAGAATTCTATTTTTATCTGCTCGATGATTATTAGAGTATGCTTGTATTGGGGAGAACAATTTCCTGGTTTGTTTGAAAGAAGGAAAAGAGTATGTTTGCATTGGGGAGAACAATTTCCTGGTTTTGTTGGAAAGAAGGAAAACAAGTAAAGGAAAATATTTTTCTGTTTAAAGTAAAAATTAAGCTTAGACGTATAAATACCTAAGAATACTCAAATAGTCCTCTTCATTCTTTTGGAAATCCATGTCTAGTGACTACACCCAATATAAAAAATCTCGTGAACTGGGTTTTATGGTCTCAAAAGAAGAAACTTGCTTTCCACCTTTTGGCTGTTCTGTCTTGCGAATTGATAAAATATGCTGCCTGTTGCAAAATTGTGAGTAACCACTTAAGATCTATGGTGAAGTGGGTCACAGTGCTGGGTTTTGCATTTAAGATCTGGGCTGCCAGGGGTTTTCATGGATGCCTTTTATAATTTCCCATCTATCCATGGTGGGAATTGTGTATAGTTGGTGATGTAAGTTTTCAAAAGTTGTAGAGGTGATTATTTGCAGTGGAGATGAGCCTTTGAGATTCCTTATAGCCTGAAAATGGTGGTTTATTGGTGGTGGAGGTGTCTTTGAGAATGTTAAATGCCTAGAAACTGGTTGTGATAATGGTTTTTTCACAAGGTGGTTGAGGTGGGTCATAAGGATTAGCTTGGTATTGAGGCAAAGGGAAAATTGAATTCTTTTTCCCTTTCATAAGTGTCACCCAGCATTAGAAAATGTTTTACAGGATCATATTTTCTGCAAAACCAACAAACCTAAATATTGTAACTCAGGAGATTTTTACTTTATCTTAAGTTGCATATTGTTCTTTAATAATAGTTATTCCTTTTGTTCTTCGTTATAGGTTCAACATGTTGAAGACAGAGTGAAGGATCTTCTTTTACGGATACAAGATGGGCAGGTGCGTTATAGTGTATAATGTATTTTATTATTACATATGCTTTTCAAAATACATCTAAGTAACCAGTAGGCAAGATTGACATTGTCTTCATGGGTATGGTCTGTGGCTAAGAAGGGGTACTCTTTTAAGGGGTTCAGGGGAGTGCACTATTTCACCCTTGTATCATACCTATTATTTTCATATTTAATTGCTAAGCTGCTCCTGTGGTTGTTTACTAAATAGAAGTAGGACCAAACTGAGAGTTAGCAGCATAAAGAATGGGCCCCATCAGCCCTCATTTATCCTTGTTCATACGCGGCAACCATTGACATCTTGTCTTACCGAGTAACTGGATACCACATGATAATCCACTGAATGTGAATTCGTTCAGGTACCAATCCTATAGTCTTTAGTATAGGGGAAATGAGCTCAGTAAGGTTCAATGGTCACATGCAATTTGTGAATCGACAATCTTGAAGTGAAGTGACCCTATTAATGAGTTCAAATTCACATAAGCTAGCACTTGAGTCCCGGTTTGGTAAATGCCCAAGGGTCGGGCTATAGGACTCGAATATTGGTATTGAACTTGCTACCGGCTTCAAGGTTTGAGTCGGTAACGAGTAGGGAGCTTCCCCAGAGCAAGTCTATTAGTAGACGGGAAGACCTGCTATTTGACGCTTAGCTGCTATCGACTTAATTGGCTGTATTCATTACTGCGATGTAGCTTTCATCCAGAAACAGCCGACATACTTGTTGACTGTTTACTTGAAAAAGTCCTTCATGCAGTGGTTACAGCTTAGGGGGCATATCCGAGACTATTGAAGTTGGTACGGGTCCATCTTTGCTAAAAGCTGGGGGACACAGGCATACCCCCTTCTGTATTCATAAGTTATGTGAGGTTTTATCTTGATTATGTCCCTTGATTTACTTATTATTATTTGTTTATGATCAGGAACCTGGCAAAGATGATAACAACTCTCTCAAAGCAAGGAAGCTTACTGCTCTGCAGTAATGATCTTACCTTTTGCTCTTGTGTTATTTATTTTTGGTTCTTATATTGTCTATAGTACAAGGTTGAAACTTTTTTATCAGTGGTGTTGGTGTTTTACAACTTATGAATTGTGCTCTAGAACCTGGAAGGGCTACTCAGTTAAAAGAGGTCCTGATTATGCTCCAACAAGAAGGAGAACTGCAACTGATTTGACTCGAGAACATCTGCTGGGGTATGCTCCTATATTCACATGGGTATGCTGATACAGTGTTGATCATAAATCTGAGTTGTTGGCTGCTATTTCCTTAGTTTGCCTCAACTATGAATTGGGGGGTATGTTGGTGAAGAATTTGGGGTCACTGATAGACCAATGTGGTTGCAGCATATGAGAAAAATACATACCATTTAGAGGATGCAGTAACAGTGCAGGATATGCATAGGAAACATCATTATAATTTAAGCATGCTTTAACCAACTTTCACAGCTCTGAGTGTGTTCATGAATTGTTTCTGGATGCCATCCAGTTCATTTCATCTCTTGCTGCAGCATGGAACTTCATATGATTTCTCTATATAATGTAAACATTGACATATGCTGGGGTTTGCAGGGGTTTGTTGTGCATAATAACATTAACACATTGGGGTTGTTTTTAGCCACTGTTCACCTGGTTTTGCATATTCATTGCATCCTGTTGACAAATTTATCTGATGCTTAGGGGTGATTGGAGGAATATAGAGTTCAAAGAGTACAACTTCAGTGCCAAAGGTCCACCACCTGAAAGTGGCCATCTTCACCCGCTCAACAAGGCAAGAATAACATTATTTTTATTTTAACGTTCTTCCTCTCCTTTTTATGTTTAGGGAATATTAGACTCTTAATTGCTATGAAATTTGTAGGTGTAACCAATTGTGGAATTTATGTTGCTATTTACACACCAAAATAGTCTGTTGCACTCATTTTCATTGAGGAGAAATTGGACCTTTAAGTTTCAAACACCTATATGAAATTGTTACCATATTGAAGGATATCATAATTTTGCCCAAAATGATTTTTTGAATATAATATTTTGGAGTGCAAATTGCAACACCCTATATTCAAGGAAAAGGAATTCTTTGTTTTGCTTAGTAATTTGATTGGTCAATTGATACTGACAACAGGTTGTCCTGTAAATAAATGTCGGATTGAGTGTCTAGACTGATTGAGACTGCCATTTTCATCATCTTGAAATATTGTCATTATATACAGCGTTAGTTGCTCACATGTTTATTTTAGTTAGGCTTGAAGTTTGGGTGGGTGGGCTTGTGTGTCAGCATTATTCATTAGCTTAATGCTGAAACTTTTGCATAACCGGTCAAAACCTTCTCATGTTTCAGATCTCAAATTTTATATCTGAGTATACTGTTAAGACTTGGGTTTGACATCAAGTTAATTTTTGCTTGTCAGATAAAAGATTTTATTGGAATATTGTTCACATTGCTTGTGCTGATCTAAACAATAGCCACCACTACAAGATCTGCTGATCAGATTTTAAAAAGGCATTGGCACTGAATTTCAGTTGAAGGAATAATGTATCTATCGTATGTATGCATTCATAGAAACAGAATTGGAAGAGTTTTGTGATAGTTCTGTTTTTGTTGGAAATTGGCTTGCTTGGTGGTGAATAGCAATTTTCAGTTTCATTGAGAACTGATTGACATTGACGCCATAGAGTTTATTTTTCCCTAAGCACGTGCTGTAAGTTTTGCTACAGTGCTGAAATGCTCATCCAAGTATTGCCTTCTGTTTTCCTTTCTATTTTAGGTGAAAGAACGAATCAAAAACATCTTCCGTCTAATGAAGTAAGACCTGTTCTTTGTGTTCTGGTTTTACTTTCAGTGGTCTTTCTTTGTTTGACATATGTGCATTGGTCTTCTATTGGCTGCAGCTTTGAGGAAATGCCAACAAATAAATATGTTGAGAGCAGGTAGCTGTTCTGCTCATTCTTTATAACCACATCATTCCATTTTGTTAATTGTCAATTCTTTAGCATTTGAAGCTTTACGTCATGAAACTAAAGCTAGCTATGCATTCACAAGTGGATACGTTGTCTTCCTCCACATGTTTGAAGATATTCTTTATGATTTGTTCATCTTCTGGTTTTTTTACTAAATGTTTTGATACAGGATTCTCCTATTATCTCTACTAAATATATTAATCCTGTAATGATGTTGTAACCATGGAAAATTGGTTCCATTTAGAAGAAGGTAATGTTAGCAGAAAGTGTATGCTTGATGGAAAGTAATCTAGATGGCGAGCATGCAACTTATTTGTTCTTCTTTTGGTCTGTTGAGCCCAAAAAAGTGGTATCTTAAAATTTTTTTCCTGCATTTTGCTTTCATGTGATGACATTAATTATTGTTTTGGTGGTCTCCTTCTTAACTTTCCGATGCATTCCCATTTCAACTTGCAGCTTCTGGAATTTTGATGCACTGTTTCAGCCACAACAACATCCTGCCCGTGATTCACATGATACCTTCTTTCTTAAAGGTCTGTTTGAAGTGATTTCCTATTCATGACTCTTTACATCTGGTTTTCTGATGGTTATTCGGCATATAAATCTGTAGCTCCTGAAACAACAAAGCAACTGCCTGAAGATTATGTTGAGTTGGTGAAGCGTGTTCATGAGTCTGGTGGCTATGGGTCAAGGGGGTATGATTTTTCTCTTTTAATCTATTTTTTTCACTATTACGTGAATGACTTATTCTCTCACAAATATGAAATACCTATTCTCCAGATATGGATATGAGTGGAAAAGAGAGGAAGCAAACAAAAATCTTTTGCGAACTCATACAACTGCAATTTCTTCTCGGATGCTTTATGCGCTAGCACAGGTGCTAATGCATTCTAAGTTTCTTACATATCCATCTTCTTAACTTTTGGAATGGTTTTCAATATACTCTTTTGTGCTCATGCATTTGTTATTATGTTGTGCTTTCTTTTGTTTGTGATCTAGGGTGCCCTCTCTTCATTGATTCATGCAAACACGATTCCCAGGGAAGCTTAACTGGTGTCATTCATTATTTGACACTGATTTTAAGGAAAACAAAGTGGTTTCAATCTTGGTGTCTTGCTTGTTTTTTCTTCTGTGCCACTTTTTTTCTCTTAAAATCTAATCTTGCAGATTAAAAAAATTAGTGGGCCTCAATCTACTTAGTATAAACATGCTCGTTGGTCTGAAGTACTGTGAACTAAAATATTCTGGTTTCTTATAATATTGGGATATTTTTTTATGTTAACTTAGCCATCCTTTTTCACTTAAATATAGTAGATATTTAAGTAATTATTTAGTTTTCTTTGATAGCATGCAAAACAGCAGTCGTTTACCCCCAAAAAGTACTTCTCCATAGATCGAGTTTTCAGAAATGAAGCAGTTGATCGAACTCATTTAGCAGAATTCCACCAGATAGAAGGTATGTTGAGCTAAGACATTATATGGAGTCTGCTTTTCTTGATGTTCTTTAGAGGTTTTTATGCTTCTCATATCATGCTGGTCTGTCAAGAAGTCCTAAAACAAAACTAAATCAGATTTTGGTGTTGATACAATTGATTCCATTCTTCGACATCTAAGTACATGGTTTGTGAATATGATGGGGTGCTGTTGGTCATGTTGTAAAAGTTGAACTACAGAATATTGAAGTGTGGACACTAAGGACTTGGCTTCTGCCTTTCAACTGCTTCATTAATTTCAGTTTATTGTGATTTTTGTCAATAAAAGAACAGTCAAATCCTGCTTTTGGTTTCAGGTCTGGTGTGTGATCGAGGGCTTACTCTAGGTCACTTGATTGGAGTGCTGCAGGACTTCTTTTCGCGTTTAGGTAATTAAATGTGTTCTGAAGTAATTTTCTTTAACACTTCTTTCCATCAAATATGCATAAAAAGAATTATAGTTTGGTCGTTGCCTGTAAAAATTTGTTTGTTACCAGTGCTAGCTGGTAAAGTCACCTAGCATGATACCAAGTGACTAGGGATAAAACCCTGCTCACACTTGAAAGGGATCGATGGTAGCAGTTTGAGGTTTGATGGCCATCCCGATAAATTGGATATATAGATAGATAGATAATGAGTGTCTAGTAGGTAGGATTGCATGGGTTCATGTTAATTTGAATGAAGGCGGCTGGTTATACTAGTCCCTGTATACAAGTGATGCTGGAGGAGAATGCTTACTACCATGGGAAGCTGAAATCTGACTTTGAAATGCACATTTTGTTCTCAGGCATGGACAAGCTGAAATTCAAGCCTGCTTACAATCCATATACCGAGCCTAGCATGGAGATTTTCAGGTATAAAATCATGAATTCCTCTTACAGGTGCACTGCTTGTAAAGTAATTGGAAATTTGATACGTCCTATACATGCCAGTTATCACGAAGGCCTCAAGAAATGGGTGGAGATTGGAAATTCTGGCATGTTCAGGCCTGAAATGTTGCGTCCTATGGGATTCTCGGAAGATGTCAATGTTATTGCCTGGGGCCTTTCGCTTGAAAGGTGAGAAATTTTATCCTAGCATTTGACAAATACAAGAATAATCTTCCAAATTATCCTCGTCTTTGAGAAACAATAGATATCACAATTCACGTCGATTGATTCATATTCTTCCAATGGTTTGAACAGACCAACCATGATATTATATGGGATCAATAATATCAGAGATCTTTTTGGACACAAGGTACTGCTGCCTTTATACTCACCCTTTCTTCTAGTTAAAACATCACACGCTATCTTCATAACAATTTGACACGAGCATTCATTCTTACGTTGCAGGTTGATCTTGGGCTCATCAAGAAAAACCCTCTATGCCTTATTGGAATTAGGTAGATTGTGAAATGGTTCTGCTCTTTCTTCTGTTCCAACTTCCATCTTTAGTTTTTGAGAAACAAGTTTGGTTGAGTTATGCCTGGGGAAGCCAGATTGATACTGCAGCAACTCAAATCATCAAATTGGGGACAGCTAAATTAGATATTCTCTAGGCCTTGAGTTTTCATTGATGACTGCTCAGTCTGCATTCTTTTGGCATCACCAATCTTATGCCAGTCTTCATTTGTTTTGTACTTTATTAGCAATAGCTACTGACAGTGTGCCTGTTCTATGCTGCGTAGCAGTTTTCAAAATTTTATTTTATTTAATTCTGTGTTGATTAAAATAGATATTTGTAATCAATGTAACTGTTTAAATTCTCAAGGAAAAAATATACATTGCTTGGCAAATTCTCTTTTTTTTATTCATGTTTTTTCTTTTTGACCAAAACATGTTTTTTTTTATTAGGAGCATATTTTTTGAATAAGAAATAAAGCTAATTGAAATAAATATTTATAAAAAAATAATGGTTTGAAATAAAAAAGTTGTATTTTTTCAATGAAAACTCCTTTCTATTCATGTATTTCCTTTGGTTATGATATTTTTATCAAAAACATTGTTTTTTAAATAAAAATTTATAATAAGTTGAAAAGTAAGTTATAATAAATAATAAAATCATAACTTGATAATTTTTATGATATTATATATATAAAAAAGTAATTTAAAAATTATGGCACAATTGGATAATTGTTAGTATATTATTTTAACAATTTTTTTTAGAGAATATTTTTCATTTTTTTTTAAATTGAAAACATGGAACTTTTCTTTTTTTTCTTTTCATAGATGCATCTTTTTTTTCCCTAAATCTCAAATTATAACATGTTTTTACTTAAAAATAACTCCAAATCTTAGAAATCACAATGAATTTATTTTCACCCTCTAATCATTCTAAAAAGAATTAAACTAAATTAAAAAAAAAAAGCTTCATGGGTTCAATGTATTTTTTTCTAACATGTTTATGAGAAAGAAAACCGCTTCATTGAATCCCATCTCTAAAAATGAATTAATTTATATTGACCTCTGGTGTGATTTTCTCTCATTTTTTCTAATATTCAAGGATCAAAATATATATAAAAAAATGTTTTAGGTCAAAATATATTCTTCTAAAAAATAAAAAATCAAATATGCAAAAATTAAAACTTCAAAGACCAAGGTAAAGTTTTCCACTTCTTTCTTATGGTGAAAATGAAAAAAAAAAATATTTTTTGGTTAATTTTAGTCCTTGTTCTTTTAATTTTTTTATTTATAATCTAACTTTTTATTTCACAATATCGATTTTAATTTAATGCAAGAATATTCTCAAACACTATAGGTGAAAACATGCAAAAAAAAAAATATCAACACAAAATTATGCTATGATGAAATTGTGTCTTCTTTTATAATAAATGAATATTGAAAACATTATTATTTTTAATTTATTTTATAATTGTAATAAATACCACTGCATTTTGCCTCTCCCTCTCTCCTAGCGTGCGAGAACACATTTGACTTTCTCCGATTCATGTTTCTTTAATACGCCTGTTTTCCCTTTGATAACGAGCCCGGCCCTTTCAAATAGTTGAATTTCCAAGATTTTCTGGGCAAGATCTTTCTTTAGAAGGATGTTTCAGCAACTTGTCGTTCATCGATTACAAGAGTGCCATGTGGCCCTCCAAAATGATTCTTTGTCTTGTGTTGTTGAGTTCCAGTTTTTATCCATCTCAATTCCTCATGCAGATTGGTGGCCACGGCTTCAGAAGGAAGTCCAACAAGATTCTTTTTGTGAAGGGTTATGAGAGAAAAGTCCCTCCCCATTAAACCACCAGCTGCTGCAGTGAGCGAGATGGTGCGCGGTTTAAAAGAGGCAAGGTTTATTTGAATCCCACTTCACTTTTATTTTCCAAGATATTGGTTGATTGCCATTTATCACCAAAGGGTGGGCGATTTAGGTTTTATAAAACCCTCTTACAAATAAAGCAGAGCTTCTTATGGCTTGGTATGCATCAGAAGGTTAAATATTTTCTGCAAAAGTATGATGTTTACCAGCGGTTCAAAACAGATTATATGAAGCCAGCGAGATTGCTTCAGCCTCTATCAACCCCTACACAGATGTGGACTGATGTCTAAATGGACTTTATTAAAGGCTTTGCCATCTTCTCAAGGATATACTGTCCTCATGGTAGTGGTTGACCAATTGACGAAATACACCCACTCTGTTGCATTAAAACATCCATTTACTGCTGCAGTTGTTGCCAAGACGTTCATCGCCAATGTGCTTCGTTTATGTGGAATTCCATCATCAATTGTTAGTGACCGAGGCAACGTATTTATCGGTTCTTTTTAGCGAACATTGTTCCGGTTGCAGGGAACCAAGTTATGTATGAGTTCGAGTCATCATCCTCAATCTGACGGCCAAACTGAAGGTGTTAATCGCACCTTAGAGCAATGTCTATGTTGTTTTGCTGGTGGTCAGCCACTAAAATGGCTCGAATGGATTCCCTGGGCTGAATTCAGTTACAATAAATATATTCACCCCTCCACCAAGATGACTCCTTTTGAAGTTGTTTATGGAATTCCACCATCAGACCTGCTGGCTTATGTACCAGGCACTTCCCGCGTCCAAGCTGTACATAAGTATCTACGTGATCGTGATGCAATTCTACGAGAGTTGCACCACAACCTTGTACTAGCTCAGAATCGCATGAAATGTCAAGCAGAGTCAGCAGACCACCACCGACGTGAGATCTCTTACGTGTATCTAAGACTACAATCCTACAGGAAAACTTCTGTGGCTTTTCAGCCCTCCATGAAGCTCGCCCCTTTTTTTTGGTCCCTATAAAATCATTGAGAAAATCGATTATGTGGCTTGTATATTGGCTTTGCCCCCTGGTTCACAAATTCACGATGTATTTCATGTCGCTTGTTGAAGAAGCAGGTGGGGGGGGAGTCCGTCCATTCTAACATCCCCCAATCACTGATACTTCAATATTCATCCTTCCATAACATGAGGATATCTTAGATCGATTCGCAAGGGAAATTATCGTTCTATCGTCCCAAGTCTGGAGTTCTGGTTAAGTGGATAGAGGCATCATCAGAAGATGCAACTTGGGAGAATAAGTGGCGTTTCAATAAAAGCTATCCAGAAATCCTTGTGAACAAGGATTCTTAAGCAGAAGGGATGATATGGCCATTTTAAAATGATTTATTTTTTAATATATTAAAGTAATATTATTTATTTTTCCCATTAATTCATCCAAACAATTTAAAAATAAAAAAATAAAAAATAAAAAAATTTAAAAACATAATTTTATCTCAAAAACAAACACTACCTAGTAAGTGTTAAGTTGGCAGTGCTACTCTTTTATTTTATTTTTTTCAGTATTCCTGATCTTTTTATTATTTCTTTTCAGTTGCAAGGCTATACATATAAATGATCAAAATAAATTCAATAAGATATGCAGAATTAAAATACCAAAAAGGCTTCCTCTCTTCCTCTGTTGATTCTTCTTCTTATCTCGAATAATAATATGTTAATTGAAAGCACTCTAACAAAAGGTCCCGTGGTCTAGTGGTGAGGACATTGGACTCTGAATCCAGTAACCCGAGTTCAAATCTCGGCGGGACCTCCTTTTTATTTTTTTTTTAATCAATTTTGATAAAGGCACTGTTTACTTTTAATTACATTACCGTGTCTGCTTCTTCCACCTGATTATAGGTGAGCCATCCGTGTCCAAAATGTGCATTCCACCGATAATACATTCGCCGCTGGAGCCATCTAACTGGATTGTTGAACCAATCTTGGGACTGAGAACAATGGTTCATGGTACATCTTCCCTGTCTTTTCTTTTTGAAAAGGGGAAGATTTTGAATGATGAAATTCTTGACAATTACACTTGCATTGCACCTAAAAAAGAAGCCGCCATGAACAAAGATCAATTAAAGATAAAAATGGGAGCTTGTTGTAGCTACAAACAAGCTGTCAAAACATAAAATGACCATAATAATCCCCACAAGCACCCCCTTGCCTCCTGACTCTTCTCAAATCTTGTCTATCCAATTAATCATGATGTAAAACATTGCTGCTCCACAACAAAACCTTCACAAAACTTTTGATAATCGTTTCCTGTGGAAGTGGATATGCACCTTCAACACCCCAAATATACCAAAAGGGCTTGAAACCTCAATCAACTCAAAAAAACCAGAGACAGCGCACTGGGGGCACCAACTAGCAGGCATTCAAATGGGAAGGCTGCTGTATTATTGACAAAGAATTAAGAAAAATAAACATATGTGCTAATTTTAAGTCTGTCTCTCTACATCTTGTTCATCAGATGGTTCAGGGAAAATCTCTCTAGAATGCCGTCTCATTGAAGATGAATGGTTGCCGCTACCATTTTGGCCACTACCCTGTGAATTTGAAGTTCCTGACTGTTTAAAACTACTTCCTCCTTCTGGCCTGGCACTAGAGGTTGCTGGAATGACTGCTACATCAGATGAGCTGTGACGCCAACTCCCAAATAGAGAAGCATTCCAAGATCTAGAAGATGTTGTTCTAAGCCTTGCGGAACCAGAATGTTCTTCCCTCACTACCTTCAAAGGATTTTCCAAAGCCTTAAGGATGTATCTCATAATGGGGCGCCTTGAAGGCTTTGGATTGAGGCAAGACCTCGCAACAATGGCCATCGCCCAAACTTCCTCCAACAGATCTTCGTCGATGATCAGAGATGGATCCACAATTTTGATTAGAAGTTCCTTGTCGTAGATGCTAATGTTTGGTAGAATCTGTTCTGAAAATTCCTTCAGCTGGGCATCACTAGATGCACTAATGCCCAGCTTTCCAGTAACCAACTCAAGTAGTACCTTCCCAAAGCAATAAACATCATAGGCACACGTGGCTGTCAATGAACCTGGCCATATTCAAGAAAAGATTAACTTCAGAAACATTAGTGAACTTTTAAATTATATAATATCATAGTTAGTCAGAATCAAATGAGGAAAACCCATTCCTCAATGCAAGGATCATGTATCAAAAAAATTGACTGTTTGGTGACATTACAACTCTCAAAAGGAACCAAGTTCAGATTTGGTAATGAGAAGACATGCATAACAATTTTCCTTAAATTATGCTTTCTTTAGCACCAAATAGTTCAGAATGCTAATATGAAGAGCAATTCTGCATGAGCACAACTGGGTAAACTACAACATGGCAGGTTATTTTATCCCCTTTTCCAAGGCAGGAAACCTGTTGACTCTGGTTAACAATTTTATTTTTTTTTTCAAGAAACGCAGGGTATCCTGGACCAGCTTCTGTGCATCAAACTAAGTCCCTGCGGCCCGGAACCAGCCTTAAACAGGATGTTTTTCACCCTGCGGCCTGTGGCCCCAAGAATTTTGTAGGCAAGAAGATTCAAACTTGAGACCTAAAGAGAGCAAACACCCCTGGTTAACAACAAACCACATCAATAACTGAAGTACTGTTTTATGATGATAAACAACCCATCTCATAGTTCAATATGGTTAAAAAGGTCTGGATTGGAAATTTTATTGTCTTAAGAATGGATTTGATATTTCATGCTATTTAATCCTCAACCTGAGTTTTTTAATAATCATATGCTGTATAACATCAGAAGTTCATAACAAGCTTTTTAAGTGGTGTGTGCATGACAAACTCTACAACGTATGGCTACTCCTAGCTAGATGAATTAATATGGAGAAGCCAAGTAACAAAATCAAATTGGTGATGTTTTACAGCTAAATCTTTACGTACCAGAAGTACCTTGTTCCAATGACCTGCAAATGATAAAGAAACACTGAAATCACTACCTTGATTATGCTAAAAAACACAAGCATACAATATACTCCTTACAATATATTGATGCAGCAAGTAGATATTACCAGGTATAGTCTAACCACAAATAGCAAAAGAAATAACAACTGAAAATTATACGCTGGTAGTGCATCACCGTGAATTTCAAAGGCATTACATCATGCATAATCTAGCTCATGCTTTTCATTCATAACATACCATGACAGTAGTTAAACCATAAAATTATGCCATGTCTAAGATCACAAGTATCTTTAACTACAATATGCTTGTGTTTTGACACTCTTCTTCTCAACTACACAATGTGAAGGCAAAGAAGCAACTCAGATGTCTGCTGCTGAAATTTGAAATCTCCTGGTCTATAAAATCAAGAGCTACCCCAAAGGACAGAAAAGTTGATCAGATGAAATTTCCAAGTTTTCAGAAGACTACATCATAACTATGGAACATCTTATAGTTCAACATACCCAAAATTAAAGAGGATGCTACAGAAAACCCTAGCAGCACAGTTTCTGAAACTTTTCCATAAAAAAGGAAAAGATCAACAAAATCACCCACTTGATGTTGGCGGCAAGAAAATTTATTACATAAATAGTCACCATTTTCTGCCCACATATCTAATAACAATGAGAACCAAAGGAGGATCATATCGGCAGATTACTAACAGAATTGCAGCGGTCAACAACTTCTTTGATGGAATGTCCCACTAAAAGCAACACCGTTGAAAAATAAATATGAGAAGTAATTTAACATGGCCAGTTATGGCCATAAGCTAGGTGGGAAAGACAAAAACACACAACCTTTCACCATCACAGATCACAAAATGAGACAACTTATCTCATTGCAAACAACATGTCATGCAGATAAGCAAAATGTTTACGTGTTATATGCAAGTGAAGATAGCAAATAGACTACTTATAATACAACACTTACTGAGGCAATCGCAGCAACCTGGAAATCCTGCTTTGATGGGTATCTCCTTCTTGTGTACAGACTTCACTCAGGCTCCCTAACCGCACTTCAAATTTATCATCAAGGAGTATACTGCTTGCTTGAACATCTCTTCAAGAAACCAAAAGAAAAATAGCTCATGACATTCATTTAATAGAATTTTAGATGTGCTACAATTTGTCCATGTTTTATTTTAGTTAAAAAGACTATATCAGGCACGTAACTAGGCATCTTCCTACATAATGCATGGAAACTTACTAACTGGAACGATAAGTTAGGTGATCTTACAGTCATTGTCAACAAAAAAGAAATCACAAAAAGAGAACACAGCATAACAACAAGCGAGTCTTTAGAGTACCTGTGCACAATGGGCGGTATGCATTCATGATGCAGATAAGATAGACTTTCAGCTGCTCCTATCGCAATTTTCAGTCTTGTTATCCAATCTAACGACTTCAAACCATCATCTTCTGAATCAGTTTTCCTGAACAAGGAACTTGACAAGTCTCCATTTGGAATATGTTTGTAAATCAGGAACTTCTCATTTTCTTTATCCAAGCAGTGTCCCAAAAGGGGAACCAGTCTGGAATGTGAAACCTTACTATAAAAATCCAATTCCAATAAGTACGCTTCCTTCCTATGAGATTGCAAATCGATCTTTTTTATGACCACAGGGATCCCACTTTCCAGGATTCCCTTGTAGAGATCCCCTGAATGGCCATGTTTGATTAGGTTTACATCTCTAAAGTCACCAGTTGCTAGGAGAAGCTGCTGATATGTGAATGTGTCCCCTAAACTTGAAAAGTCAATTGATACTCCAGGAGGTGGTGGACTGCTCCCAGAAGGAACTGGAGTTACTGGACCGACCCCGACCCCTCTTTGAGTCATAGTGCCCCTCTTACGGATGCAAAAGAGTAGCAGTACGAGCAATATCACCAAAAGTAGAATGAGCCCAACTCCTCCCAAAACACTTGCCCATATAATGACCTTTTTGTTGTTCTTCCCTGTGTTTTCCCCAGCAGGAGGTTGCGTGGAGTTCGGGAGTCCAAAATTATCAAAAGTCAGGCCCTTTTCAGTATAGAAAGATGTACAATCAAGCAAACTCCTCTGATTTGACGAGTTTTGGAGACAATTGCTAACAAGAGAAGCATTGCCACTCACATAATCTGGAACTGTGCCTTCGAAATAATTGCCAGACAGGTCAACAACAAGGAACCTTCTTAGCGTAGGTGTAAGACCTCCATAAAACAAATTCTCAGATATATTCAACTCTGCAGAACTGGCATTGGCATTCAAGCTACCATTTGGCAGAATACCAGTGAAATTGTTGCCGGAGATATCAAGCAAGCGCAATTGAGGTATTGACCACAGCAAATCAGGGACCGAACCACTAAAACCATTGCGCTTCAAAACTACAGTATGCAACTCACTTGGAACAGGAAATAAATTCACTGGCAAAAATCCACCAAGCAAATTGTTCCCAATCAGCATTCTCTGCAAATTCCTCAAGCCTCTCAATTCAGCAGGCAATGACCCAGACAGAGAATTAAAGCTCAGATCAAAGTCAGCCAAGTTACTAAGATCACCGAGCTGAGGAGGTATCGAAGACGACAAGTCGTTGCTCGAAAGATTCAAATACTGGAGCTTCGAAAGCATCCCAATGCCAAGTGGAATTGAACCGGATAAGAAATTCTTAGAAATATCAAGTCTTGTCAAATTCTGAAGCGAACCAAATGACATAGGAATAGATCCAGTAAAGTTGTTTGCAGAAAGATCAAGTAATGAAAGCCCCACCAACAGTCCCAAACTTGACGGAATCATACCCGTAAAGTTATTATCATGCAAATAAAGACCAGTTAAACTGGTCAAATTCCCCAAACTCCCTGGAATGGCATTACTTATCAAGCAAGAAGAAAGATCAAGAACTTGAAGGGAAACAAGCCTTTGACCAAACCAATCAGGAATTGAACCAGGAAGATAAAAACCAGAAGCATTAAAAGATTTAAGTCTTGTTAAATTAACAAGAGAATCAACGCTAAATTGTGGGTTTTGAGAACCAAGTCTAGTTCTTCTAAACCCTGAAATGTTAATTTCACTGACACTACCATTCTCACATTTGATGCCATTCCAAACTGAACAAGGGTCTGCCTTTCTTGGCCAGTCCTTGCTTCTTAACCCCAAAGAAGATCTTAGTTCAAGTAAAGCTGCTCTCTCTATGGGTGAATTAAGCCTCTCTTGTTGTTGCTGCTCAAATGTAGACTCAAAAAACAGCACCAAAAGCAAAAACTTCAGTGCTAATACAATCTTTTGATCCACCATGGCTTATGGGGATTGAATTTCCAATACAAATACTCTCTTCTTCATATCAAAGATTCAAACTTTACATGTAATAAGCATAAATTAGTACAAACAAAAATGTGGGTTTTTTATGTTTTTTCTTTTTCTTGGCTTTCTCTCACCATAAAGTTTGTTTCATTCTAGCTTTTTCTCTCACAAAAAAGAAACATAAAAGAGACTAAACTGGAGAGACAGACTCTTACCTCAATCACAAGGTTTTGATTCAATCTTCTTCAAAATTTCTTGGTAACCAATCTGAATCACACTATCTCTCTACCTACTCCCTCTTTCCTTTTCTAAATTCCAGTTTCTTTAGTTGACATTTGACAGGAGAAACAAAAGATTTTTTTCTTAAAAAAAACAGCAATCATGTAGATATAATATTTGTTAAAAAAATAATTAGAAAGTTAAAAATGGCTGGTCAAGAGGATACTGTGTGTGGACTACCACTCTCTCTCTCTTAAAACTCCTTTAAAAGGAAATTAAAAAAAAAAAAGATGGCTCAAAAAGGGCTTTCGGGTATTGAGTTTTTAAGCTTTGACAATTCATAAAGCAAAAGATTGATAGTGGCTTAAGCTTGCAAGAAGAGGCCTGAACCAGGGCTGAGCTCGTGGGTCAGGAATAACGGACCGGTGGTTCAGGGAAACTGGTCCGTTGGTGCTGAGGTTGTGTTGGTTTGGTACCTCCGGCACTCATGCACTTGCCAGCTAAGTTCAGAACTGCTGCTCCTGGCACTTCCTTCTATTATTTATAGTTTATACTACAAAGTACAAACACGCTAATACCCTAACGTGTACCCCTTTCTCTCTCTCTACAAGTATGTATGAAGTGGTTTTTATTTTATTTTTTCGTGTGTGGATGTCTTCTAATTTAAGGGAGGAAATAAAGGATGAATTTATGTCACCCAACTGTTCGAGGAAGGTTTACTTCGGAGGCTTGCTAAGGTTGGGGGCTCGAAAGTTGGGGGGACCTTTGACATTTAAACCAAATATGTTTTTCCAAGATAGAAACAAGAGTTTACGGGCTAAGTAATTGCTAATTTGATTAAAAAAAAGGGTTTTTCAAGCTTTTTTTTTTAAAAAATACAATAATTTATGAGATTTATTCAATGTACGCAATTTTCGTGATAAGACGATCATCGGACTTTAAATGTTTATTCACATAGCAAAAGGATTGCTTTTCAAAGCATTAGAGTTCAAATACAAGGGAAGTATTATTCATGAAGAAAAAAAATATAATCCGTCCAGTCATGCGAGTATTTTGAGTTCCATGAACCCCATAGCTTATCGTTGAAGAAGAAAAATCATGAATTCTCCATCTTGGATACAAAGTAGCTTGTCAGGAAAATGAAAATGAAAGGGGTGGTGAGCTGCTGGTTCTATTGTGGTAGTGGTTAAGATAAAAATAAATAAATAAATAAAATAAAAGAATGCTGACCACGATGGACATCATCACACATATTTGATCTCGACGTCTCGCTATAAAAGGGATTGTTGAAAATTGAATGCAAGATCCCACATAATTTGTGGTGCAATTTTAATTTTTAATTTTTAATTTTTGCCCTTTCGCTGGTTAATACGAAGGGATTTATTAGGTTTTAAGCACTAATATACCCTTTTATTTTTTGTTTTTATTTTAAAATATATTTGTTTAAGAGATGCACCGTGCACTTTTGCTTTTTAGCTTGTTAATGTAAAGGGATTTGTTAGGTTTCAAGCGATTTGAAGCAGTAATGTGCCCTTTTATTTTATTTTATTTTTTCATTTTAGAATATATTTATTTAAAAAATGCATCGCATGCTTTTGCCTAAGCAAAATTCTATTTCTTAATTCAAAATCATTAGTATTTTTTATCAGAAATAAAATTCTCAAAAAAAAGAATAAAATTAAAATAAACAAGCGACTTTTTCTTAAACCCAAACGATCTCTTCGTAGGCATCTGCTCCCGATTGAATCGGGGGATCGAATTGAATATAAAAACATGAGTTTAATTAGTCGATTTATTAATGAACAAGGAAAAAAATCCATTTATTACTGAAGGGATTCATTAGGTTTTACCTAGCAATGTGCCCTTTCATTTTTGTTTTTATTTTTATTTTATAGTATGTTTGTTTAACATATACCCGCGCACGACACAATTCACATACAAACACATTCTTATTTATCTACATTTTAGGTGTTTAACCCTTTTTTTTAATTTCTTTTCAATTCTGAATAGTTTAAGCAGTGGATGCATTGGCACGATAGTTGCGAAAGGGAGGCTAGCAGATGTAGCAGCAATTGTAGCCAAAAAGTAGGTGGCCTGAGTAAACCCACGGTTGAAAGATGTGCTGTGCTGTAGGATTTCCATATGCACTCGTGCTTACACTGCTGGCAATTATTGCTTGAGCTGGCTGGCTTTATAATTTTCGGTAAATTTATTTTTTTTAATCTTAATCCTTCAAAATAAATAAAGGTTCGTGGCTGTTATCTTCCCCAGTAATTGCCACTGTGTCATACATTCTCACAGCAAATGTTTGCTACTTCTCCTTCTTGGATTTTCTCGGTCCATTTTTCTTCGCGAGACTCTTGCACGAAGTTAGTAAAACATACTATTTTGGAGGCAATTTCTCTTGCTTAACCAAGTCAGTCTTCTCATGGCTTCTGTTGCAGCAAATAAAGCTTAGCGAATATTCTCGTACTTGCTTCCTTGGTGAAGAAGAGCTTTCTTTCTTTCCTTCCTTCCTTCTTCTTGTCTTATCATGAATGGGCAGTGGCGTTGTGTTGTAACGAAAAATAATGGCCTTCCTGCTGATTCTACATGGAAGAGTAGAATTTCCGGAGGAGAATTTTGATCTTCTCTATGTATGTTTAGGAGTTTAATTATAGTTATTTTTTGAAATGTTTTTTATATTAAAATATATAAGATTTTTTATTTTTTAAAATTATTTTTAAAATCAGCACATCAAAACGATCCAAAAAATAAATAAATAAAATTGAGGAAAACAGTGCCTAAACCCATTGTTGCTTTTTCTTACAATTTTGAAGGTTACTATAAAAATAGAAAAAAAAGGTTGAGAAATTATGGACTAGATCTATTTTAAAGGGTTTAAATTTGCCAAACACAGTATATTATGTTTTAAGAGGGTACATGAGAGATCTCAATTCATTTTATTCTGTTTTCTCGTGGATAGACTTTGTTAATAAATTTTTATATTAAAATTAAATTTTAAACAATTAAAAGAACCGATCATCTATAAAACTAAAAAGATAAAAGATGAAAATAAATTTTTTATATGAACTTCGAAGTCATGACATATTTTACCTGTCATTTTTAATTTGGTCCTCTTGATTTAAATCCAAAATAATATGCAACTGGGTGAAAATTTGTGTTTAAAATAGATAAATTATGTTAAAAAAAAGTTTGAAGATGATATTGAAAATTTTAACTACTACAATTCATGGTAATTTGTGATTGGATGAATAGTATTTGCATCTACATTGTTTTTCTCACTTGGCTTAGTTTCTATTAATATGTGAACAAAAGCAAGGAACGTAACACTATATGCCAATAGGCCAATAAGAAGTTTTTATTTTTTATATGTCCTATTAAAAGTTTCACTTTTGCCCTGAATTTCTTTTGAGAAATTAAAAAAAAAAAACTCTTTGTTTGACTCACATTTCCTTCCAGGTCAAATATTTGTTTTTCTTAAAAAATATAGGCTTTTCCAATACATTTTCTTACAAAAACAAATTACAATTATAATTGAAAAGTCTATATGTGCATTTAATTAAATAAATCAAAATCCACATATGCCAATACATAAATAAAAAAGTGTTAATGTTTTTATTCGACTCAGCTTATTGTGGGTCGAATAATTTTTTTCAAATGCAAAATAATGAATGTGTAAGTGTTATTAACATATTTTTTGACATCGAGTAAAAAAGATAATTGTGAATAAAAAAATTGATGCTTACATATAATAAAATAAAATGAAGATCATATACATTGATAAAAACATATAAGATCTCAAATTAATTTTTAACATATATAGTAGAAAAATGAGACAATGTTACAATTGCTACACTGAAACACAATTTACTTTTAGTTTTGTATAATAATTTTTTAAAAAAAAGTGTAAAGGAAAAATTACAAAAGAATAAAGAAAAGAACAAAAAAAAGGTATAAATAGGTTTAGTGTAGAGTGATAAATATTTCAAGTGTAAAGAATAAAAAATAATATATTTTTCCCAAAAAAAAGTGTAAAGAAAAAAAACTAAAAAAATATTACAAATAGATGAAGATAAGGAAAAAAAAAGGGTTATAAATAGGCTAAGTGTAGAGTGATAAATGTGTCAAGTATAAAAAAAAAAAAAACAAAATCTAAGATTTTTTTCTAAAAAACAAAAATTATAGATTTGTTACTGCTATAGTAAAAACAAAATAGAAGAAAAAATCAATTATGTCATTTCTACAATGAAAGAGGGTATCCTTTTAGTATATGTACTTTCTACAAATAATATCTTTTTTCCAAGAAAAAATATAAAGGAAAAAAGGTAAAACTAAAAAAATATTAAACAAGAATTAAGATAAGAAAAAAATGATAATAAATAGGTCAAGTATAAAATAATAAATATAGCAAGTATAAAGAAAAATAAAATCTACGAAATTTGTTTTCTAAAAAACAAAAATAAAAAATTATAGATTTGTCACCAGTATAGTATCCACTGCAACAAAGAAAAATGGGATAAAAAATCAATTATGCCATTTCCTTGTTGAATCTAAAAACAAACAAAGAATTCCAGATTTTCCACTACTACAATAAAAAAATGAAAAAAATTCAAGTATGTCATTTTTACAGTGAAAAAGGTTTTATTTTTAGGCTTCGTTTGTTTGCTGGAAAGTAGTTTCTTTTTACAAAGTAAATTCCGGAAAAGTAAATTATTTTTCGATATTTGGTAGTGTAATAGAAAATAAGTTGGAAAATACTTTTCAGTATTTAGTTATGTCATAGAAAATGAGTTAGAAAATAACTTATTAATGTTTTATTTTTTCAAGTTTATTAAAATAATGAGGAACAAATCTTACAAATTAAAAAGTTGAATGACAATGAAATTGAAAAAAAAATATAATTTCATAAATTATCTCAAATAAAATAAATAATAATCAAAATAATAGAAATCAAATCTAAAAAATAAAAAAATGAAAAATGAAGAAATTAAAATAATAATAATAAATATTTCATAAATTATTTCAAATAAAATACGTAATAATCAAAAGAATATGGACCAAATTTGATAGATACAAAATTTTAATTAAAAAATACTAAGTGAAAAGCAAATAACAATTTTAAAAATGATGACCAAAGTTAATATAAAAAATAAATTCTATGGGATGAAATTGAAAAAAAAATATTCAGAACAAATATATATATATATATATATATATATATATATATATATATAATCAAAAGTTTGAGGACCAAATTTGATATAATCAGCAAATAATTTTACATTTCTAAATTTTTCACAACTTCCAGAAAGTGTTTTCCGCCCAAAATAAAAGGAAAACACTTTCCTAGAAACCAAGTCAAATTTTCCTTGATTAGAAAGTGTTTTCCGTTAATCAACTTTGCTAATGACAAACAAACACAAGAAAGTTTGGAAAGTGGTTTCCCATAATCACTTTCCAGGAAACAAACGTAGTCTTACTATATGTACAAGATTTTTTTTCCGATGCTACGCCATGGATCAAGTTATATTTATTTTAACATAAATAAAATGCACAAGCGAGGATAACCCGAGTTAACTAAATTTAACTTAAAAAATACATTGTATATGAGATCAAGATACCTCGTAAAATGAAAAATAAAAAAATCACAAAAACTCAAAGCCTAATAACTTTATCTCAAATGATAAAATTGAAAAAAAAATTATTTTCAAAAAAGAAACGCCTATAAAAAAACTCGAATCAACATTGGCTCACTCTACTAATTCGTCATCCATGACATGAAATCGGGATTAAAAAAAATTTAAATGACCTAGAAAAAAAAATTGAATTTAAATAAATAAAATAAACATTGAGAAAAAACCTAAGTCACCTCGAGTTAATTTCATTTACTCGCGACCCGAGATGTGGAGGAAAAAAAATCAAGAAAATGATTAAAAAAAAAGAGCAATTAAAAAAATAAAGACCAAAATTAGATAATAATAAATAAAATATCGAGGGACTAAATTGAAAAAAAAAATTAAAAAAATAATAAAATGAGCAATTAAAAAAATAAGGACCAAAATATGATTAAAAAATGAAATAAAATGTTGAGAGAAACAATTACAAGAAAAATCAAGAAAATAATAATTAAATAACAATAAAAAAATAAGGACCATTAAAGAAATAAATGATAAGGGATGAAATTGAAAAAAAAATTATTAATAAAAAAAGGGTAAAATACACAAAAAAAAAGTAATAAAAAAATAACAACCAAATTGGATAAAAAAAAAACTAAATGAAATAAAATGCCTAGGAACTAAATTGAAAAAAGAAACTTTAAAAAACATTAAAAGCAAAAAAAATATTATTAAAAAAAACAATGGCCAAAATTGATAGAAATAGAATCTAAAGGACACAATTAATTTTTGAAACGGATGGCATCAATTTCTAGGGTGGGAGAGAGAAAAGAGATAATAAAATAAAAATTAATCATTAAAACTGAACCACACCTCCGCCACGAACATGTATCATACTAGCACAAAGAGAACGATACATCACTCCAAACACTGTCATGAACGATTGATTTTGGTAATTAGACAGCCCTACAAGCACTGTCTGAATGGCACGGGGGCTGCCAGTCATTAATGCATACAATTTTTCTAATAATATTTAATTTTGTAAAAGTACCAAAGCAACCCTAAGTTAACCCAAAAATAAATAAAAAAACATAAGTGAAAGATGAAAATTCCCTTGAAACCATGTTTATATTCTTTTTATTTCAAGTGCAATTCCATAACTTAAATGTTCATGAAAATTAGAAAGATGAAAAAAACCTTCTTGTGCAAGTTTAATGGGTTTTTTTGCCTTTAAGAGCATCAATGTAATTCAACCATGCAAATAATATTAAAAAGACAAAAAAATTCCTAGGATCAAAAGCTTGCATTTTTTTTGCTTTTGAGGGCAACAAAGACATTTTATTATGCTAAAAAAATATGTATGAAGTAATTTATCCTCAATTAATGTTGTGATGGCCAATATATCCTATTGAAAAGATGATTTTACCCTAATTGCAAGCTTTGTATTATTTTATTGTTCTAATATACAATAAAATGTGTGTTTTACTGATGAATTTTAGTTTTTTTTTATAATAATAATTACCAGTAAAAAATTCCTTTCTTGCCTAAATCAACACAAAGAATTTGTCATTAAAGTTTTTCCAAAACATTCCATTATTTTCTACTTGCAGATATTTCTCTTTGCTTTATTAATACACTAGACATAAAAATACTCAAATTTTATGAAGGGATTATTAATTCATGTTCCACTTTGATTATATGATCACTTTATACATACACAATTTCCTTGTGAACTATAGAAAGCACGATTTTCCAACTTTATCCTCACTTTCTGCCAATATTACAAAATTAAATGAGGTTTTCCTGCGCATATTTCACACAATGAATTCCAAAAATGTCTTGAAAAATCCATAACATTTTTAACCTTATTAGAATTGTTGAATTTTCTCATGTATATACTCTTCTGGTTTCCGACGTGTGGAATTTTATACGTTGCTTGTCGTTTAATACTTTCCTTGCCATCTTAAGTCTTCTCACGTAACAATTTTATTTTATTTTTTATTTTATTTTGCATTTAACACTTTAAATTGTCAAACGTGGCAAATGGATTTGTGAGGAAAACTTTGCAACGGGGGAGGGAGTTGAACAAGAGGGAGACAAAAAAAGAGTAGGCCACCCAAGTTGTCTAGAACGCGTCTTGTCACGCTCAAAAAACGAAAAATTCAACGTACGATATATGAAGACTATCGTTTTATATTAATACATTAAAATTATAAAAAAAAATATTAAAGAAAGAGTAGGCCACAAGTATACCACTTAACTATCGTTTTTTTAATTATGTTTGGATTTATTTTAAATATATATTTTGTAAAATAATGTTAAATTCATAATTTTTTATAATTTTAATGTACTAATATAAAAGATTTATATTAATATATTTTTAAACAAATAATATTTTTAAAAATTATTATACATCAAAATACTAAACACATATCCAGTAGTTTCATGCATATTTTTTTATTTTAAGATATTTTTACATTCATTTATATGATATAGATAAAATTAAATATTTTTTTTGAGCAATTTTAAGATAATACACCATTTAAATGATAGTTTTAAAATTTGAAAAGGGCAAAAACCTTTTTAAGTCAACTTATTTGAATTAAAACTACATGATTAATTAGTAATTTAGTATTGTAGATTCTAGTATTATTTCATGATGTCGATTGTCGCATTTTAATCCAATTGGCCATTCGGCAGACGGAAGAGGGAAGAGGGAACCTTTTCTTTTTTTCGTTTTCGTTTTCTTTTCTTTTTAGGCCAAGAGGGACAGTAGTGCACGTAGAGTCAAAGAGCAACGCGGTTTTTCCTCAAATTTTAATTATTATCTTTTTTGTTAAAAATTTTATATATATATATATATATATATATATATATAGATTCTTTTAATTTTAATGTACTAATCTCAAAAATAATTTTTAAAAAATAAAAAATATTATTTTAATATATTTTTAAGTAAAAAGTACTTTGAATTGTCACTATTATTAAAATTTCAAATAAATGTTTAAGGGTCAACTCTTCTCCTCTCTCTCTCTTGGTTGTTGAAAATCAGGGCTTTCAATCCTAAAACTTAAATTAATCAAGGAAGAGTACACTAAATACAATATCGAATATAAATTTATGGGAAGGTCATTAATAATCCAATGATTCCTGTCAAAATAATTTTTGAATAATAAAAAATTAGCTAACCAGTCTAATGTCGAATTGGTTTACCGAAATGTATGTTGTACTTTAACTTTACACTCTCTTGCGAGCAATTCTCCAGCCCTTACTATTAGCATATAGTTTGCATTCACTTTCATAGGTTTCATTGAATAGAAAATATATCATTGGAAGAATTGCACCAAAAATATGAATCATGTTCCATTATATTAGTTGAAGAAGGAAGGTAGCTAGCCATAACCATTTCCACCCGCTTTGGAATTAAATGACCAAACTCTTCCCACCTCCTTTGATTATTAATAGATACCATCTCGGTAACAATCGCATTTAATATCTTCTCCGGTATCTCTTGCAAAACATGCATGGTTTATTAAAAGCCCTAATCCTTCCAGCAGTTATCCTTTCAAAATCGAATAACTTGAGGCTAAATTTTGCATTTTACATTTCACAACATGATTAATAAAGGGACAATTGCAAGTCTTCATCTAATGATTAGTCCTACGAAGCAACAGAGAGGTGTAAAAAATACTTCCCAAGATTTCCAAACCCACTCATTCCAAAAGTATTTTTCGTGTTTGTTGGGATTGTGGATATCTTGTCATACAATACAGTAGTCATGCCCTTTTTAGAACAGCAACAGCATGAAAATAAAAGCCTGTAAGAGTAATGTTGAAGAAATTCCAAATGGAAGAATTAATGTTGCCACCTGTTTCCTCTGTTCAGCGATTTAGATCTCCTCCCTTGAACATGCTCAGAAGGTTGAGATGATAGAGCAGTAGTGTAAAAGGGGAGCCAATTTCAGAGGGGAAGAGGAAGTGACAAGACACAGAAACCCATAAGATCTACTGGATTTGGAACCCATCTTTGCAGATTAAAGTTCAAAAGGTCCGTACCAAGAATAACGTAGCCTCCTGCATTAAGTAATGGCGATAACCAAGAACTTAGGCAAGCGAGAAGGAATGGTTTAACTTTAGAACATGGAAAAATTATAAGTTCAATACTATGTTTACATAAATTATGTTTTTCTAGTTTTCGTGGACTCCAAGGTGCAAACCCTCTTCTTGAGAAAATTTGTTTTTTATGAATTAATTTTAAAATTAACATGGCCTGACACAACTAGCTGTAAATCTTGAAGAAGTAGTACATGTAACTCAAAGTATCTCAGTAACTGTAAATAAGCATCGCAGCTTCTGAGTAGGAAACTCTTTCAAATCAACAAGCCAGTCAGTCAACCACGACTTGGTCCTAAGGTTCACCACTTGCATAGTGTCCCTCATTGTCGGCTGTCATGTCCTTGTCTAAAATAATCTCCCTTTCTCCGGTGATTTTCTTTATAAAAAAATTCCCATGGTTTTTTTTCTATTTTAAAAATATTTTAATTTTTTTTTATGTTTTCAAATGTTGATGTACTCTATATATATATATATATATATATATATATATATATATTATTTGGATATATTTACAATAAAAAAAAGCTTTTAAAATCAACCATTAACATAATACCAAAAAGATTTTTAAGATGTGTTTCGGATAGAGAAATAGTTGAGTTTTTTGTGGGATAAAGAAAACAACAAAAATTATATATTTTTTACTTTTAATGGAGCGGGATTTATACTCTAAATAGATTGCACCTAAAAAAAAATTAATCACATTTCATCGCACCTCTATCCCCATGCATTAAAGTGATTGTCTGAAAAGATTAAAAAAAATTTAGTAATTTTTTTTAAAAAATTTGAGGGAGTGTGATTTCAACCGTGTTATGTACTGATCTCAAAAATAATTTTTAAAAAATAAAAAAATATCATTTTGATGCATTTGTAAACGAAAAATACTTTAAACCGTAATCACTACCAAAATCTCAAATAAACCATAAATAATGCTATGTTTTTTGTGGTTTGTTTTAAAACGGAAGAGAAGTTAACAAACCATGTGAGTGTTTGATTTTGCATTAAAATATGTTTTTTAAAATTATTTTTAAAAAAATATTAAATTAAATTGTTTTTAAAAAATTAATAGTTTTGATTTGCTGATATTAAGAATTAAAAAAAATATATTTTTAAAATATTTTCAATAAAAAAGATATTTTTAAAAATACCATGTACAACAACGATACACGCATAACACGGATACTTTCAATTTCCTCCCTTGGAAGGAACCACGGTAACGAAACTTTTGTCTTCCTGTGTCAGCCAAGTAAAGCAAACATTTAATTATCACACAAGGAACTTTAGTAGATCCCCAGAACCTTCCATAAAGATCACACTTGCAGGTCAAGCTACCATTAATCGCTGAAATCTTTTCAACTGTTCTCCTTGATGGAGGCCTCCTGACCGTTCAATTATTTGCCCCTTGAGCACTCACAGGCAAGTAGTTTCAGGCAGCCCAGCCCCGGCATTTGTTTAATGTTCTTAGGCCGTGGCCTTGAGATCAGTGGTCTTTTTTTAATAACGAAAGTAAAAAAAAAAAAAGAGGGTATTTTGTTGATTAGGATATGATTCCAGGCAGCGAATGATACTTTGGCGATCTTTTATTTTAATATATATTTCATGATTTGTGACTCGATCAAGCCGAGACCCACGTAAAACTAGATGCATCTTTTATTTTATTTTATTTTATTTTAGCTTTGATCCACAATAACACGTCATCATTGAATATTTCAATAACACCTTTTTGCATCTGATAAAAGGTGGTGATCTTTCGGCATTTCTCTCTAGTTCTTGAAGGATCTGAGCAGGAGATTAAATTAATCACAGATACTAGTTTTTAGTGATTTGCACCCAATCAACATGTGTGCCCGCCTGCGTGTGACATCAGCGGGGGAAGGGGCTGCCCGAGTCCCGACAGATAATTAATTTTTATTATTATCCGGTAAAAATTAGGCCCATGCTTCCCTAACTTATATTTTTAGCAATTTTTTTCTTCCAAAATTGTCATTGTCCTTGGCTCCTTGTTATCGTCGAGAGAATTATGGATGCTCTCGTTTATTCTTTTATAACAAATATGCTAAAAGTGAAGGTGATCTCCCTGTAATTGACACACTTAATTATTCACTACAACAGTAGAGTGATGTTTATGTTCTTGGCTTAAAAAAAAAATTGATAATGGTGCGTGGGAGCCTTCATGTATTTTAGGCGGCGCATGTGGAGATTTTCGATGGTAAAAGGTAGGTTTTCACCATATTATTTTATTCCTCGTCATCTTCTCTTCGGCACACATAGTCAAAATATAATTGATTTATCGTGAATAACCCTTTCTTTTTTTTTTTCCCCCATTTGTTTCTCTCACTTACCTCTTAAAAAGTACTAGAGTCCTTAATTTTATTGGTATTTAGAATTTAGTCCTTTTAGTTTTGATTTTAGTATTTTTGTTGTTTTCCTTTTTGTTAAAGATTTATTTATTTAATTTTATTGGTATTTAGAATTTAGTCCTTTTATTTTTTATTTTATTATTTTTGTTGTTTTCCTTTTTGTTAAAAATTTATTTATTTTTAATCTAATGATTGGTTTCTAATTTGTATATACAATATGTTTCGATTCGGTTCTTATGCTTTTAATTTCTTATTTTTTACTTTATTCTTTTGTCAAAGTTTTTATTGCTTTCAATTATATCCTTCAAATCAAGTTTATGAATTTTTTTCAATTACAATAATAATGATTTCAATTTGGTTCCTCTTCTTTTAATTTTTTTTTCCTTGATACTTCTGTTAAGGTTTTTATAGTTTTTAATTTTATTATATGAATCAAGTTCAAAGTTTTTATTTTTTCTAATATTAATAATAATAGTAGTAATTTATGATGATGGTGATAATGGTTGTAATTTTGATAATAATAATAATAGTAATGATAATGATAATTATGATAGCAATAGTAATAATAATAATAATAATAAAACAATATTAGTAATAATAGTGATGATGATGATAATAATAATAGTAGTAGTTGTTGTAGTAGTATTTTATTATGATAATTGGTAGTAATGATAGTAATAATTGTAATGATAACGGTAGCAATAATAAAAAAAATTATGGATAAGGTATTAGTTGATATAAACTATTTATGAGTTATTCTCTAAATTTACCTTTTTTTCTTTCCAAAATAAAATATTTTTGTTATTTAAATTTTAGTCCTTATTTTTTAAAAAACATTTCTTAGTCCTTTTAAGAATTTTTTACTTGTTTTCAATTTAGTCTTTCAAGTACAATTTCTCATATATTATTTCTTTCGATTTTGTCCTTGTTCTTTGGATTTTTAATTTATTTCCTTTTCTATTTTTTTAAAGTTTTATTGGCTTTTAATTTCATTTTACAATCAAAGTTCATGGTGTATTATTGTTTTAATTTGGTCTTCATTTTTTTTTGTTAAAGTTATTTTTCTCTTCAATTTAACCCTCAATTGCCCTCTAATTTATTTTTTGTTTTAATTTTCATCATCATTATTTTAATTATAATTTTTTTTGTTTTGGATATTTTTATATAATTGATTTTTTTTCCAAATTTAATCATTCAGCATTTGATTTGTTGAAAATTGAGTTTCGTTGTTTTTTCATTCATAATGTTTCCAGTCTAATGACTCAGGTAACAAGTTTCAAAAGTTAACACGGGTTGACATTTTTTTTCTCATTTTATTTTTTAATTTTATTATTAAATATTATTTAAAAAAAGAAAAAGAAAATTAGGTCTATAACACAAATCGTTTGTTTTTTTTTGTTCTTGAAGCATACTTGTGGCACCTAGATTATCATTGTCTTTCTTCTTCTTCTTCTTTTTAATTTTGCTTTTGTTTTTTTAATGTCTTTTATTTTTTAAATAATTTTATTAATTTATGCTTCAATTAATTTTCATTCTCTATCATTTTTTATTTTGCTTATTTAACTTTTTTTATTAAAAGAGGTTTTTTCTTAGCTATTTTATATCTGTTTAGTTTTTCAATATATTATTGTGATTCATTTATAAATATTTCATTATGTTTTATTAAGATTGAATTTATTTTTTAAAATAAAAAATACTTATTTTTAGATCATATTTCTAATGTGTGCAGTTTTGCATAATATTTTTCTCCTTTTGTTTTATTTAATTGATTTTTTGTTTGTGTCTGTTTTTATTATCATTTGATTGAATAAAAAATTTATTTCGATAAATAAATTTGATAAACACAGCTGAGTAGATATTTCATGTTGTGAGTCAAATATCTTGATCTATATCTGTCTCTTAATTTTTTTAGTTATTATTAATGAATTTTTTTTCATGTATTTACACATATAGTTCTTGATTTATTTAATAAGATGTCTTTTTTATTTACATTTATAATTTTTTATGTAAAAAAACATGTCAATAAAATCTATATATCTGATTTTTTGTTGAAAAAAATTATAGCTCGCGGAGTATTGCTGGCTAGGTAACTAGTTAGGTATTAGTCTAAAAGGCATGAGTTTTTCACTGTGCAAGGCTCCACTGGTCATCCTATCACATATTACTGTGGATAGGCTATACAATTTTTTTTTGTTTTTTGAATTTGGTCTTCAATTATTTGTTGACGATTTAGTTTTGATTAAAGACTAATTGATTTTGATTTTTTTTATAAAAATGTGAGATTAAAAATGAGGGAACGAAAGAAAAGGAAGCCAAACATGGGTGGCATGTCGTAAGTTTCATAAAGGATGCACTTTGGTCCCTAAACTTTAAAAATCATGCAAATTATACAACTTGAGTACCTTAATATTTTTTCAATTCAATTTTAGTACAAAAAATTTATTTTTGTTATTTTTTAGTTTCTGATTAACAAAGAAGAGAGATAGGTCATTGAATTCCAGTAGTAAAGAGAGAAAAATATTGTTGACACCGATTTCGGTCATCAAAATGAACGATATTTATATCAAATGGTTTCATTTGATGAGAGGGTGAAATATTACGTGTTTTTTTACCTTTAAAATTTGTGAAAAAATAGATTTGAGTTTGGGTTGATTTTTGGATTTGGGTTGATTTTAGTTTTTTGAGACCATAAATAAATTTATCATGATTCATACTATGTTTTATAGGTGTTTTGGGGTAAAAAATGAGTTGAAAACAACTTTTTAGATAAAAGAAACTCGAGCCCCAATTTTACAGGTACCATAGTGACTGAAATCTAGGCAAATTAGATGCATCGTCTGATTTGTTTTTCAAAATAATTTGGGGCAGACAATTGAAAAATAAAATAAAATAAAGAGCCCAAGCAAGCTCGCATGTGGTTCCTAACAAAACAGGTCAGATGGGGTGGTTTGGCTTGTTAGGCCTAGCAATGTCTGACTTTTGCTCTTTTTATTTTTATTTTTTTTTAATTAATGATTTTTTATGGTTTTTTCTCTGTTTTCTTTTAATTTATATTTAAATTGGTACCCCTTCTCTCTTTTATTTTGTTTAAAGAGTCTCTTTAAATGATGATTATTTTTTTAGTTATGCATTTAAATTTGAAGAGTTTTTTAATTCATCTATAATTTTTTTTTTATCTTTAGTATGGATGAATTTTATTTTTGAAAATAAAATAAATTTTTTTTTTCATATAATATTTCTAATATGAGCAACCTTACATGATGTTTATTTCCTCTTTTATTTTATACGATCTTATGTCTTTATTTCTATTATTGTTTGCTTAAATAAAAAAATTTAGCAAACACAACCAGATAAATGTCTCGTCTTTCGAGATTACATATCTTAATTCACACTTGTCTTTTAATTTTTTAAGTTTTATTTTTAAATATCATTGATAATTTTTTATTTCTTTATTCATACATATAATTTTTTATTTATTTAATTAAATGTATACATAAAATTTTTTATTTGAAATGAAAAATTTTTAACTAAAAAAGTACATTGAAAAAACCTCTATATAATTACACTACTTTATATTGAAAAAACCTCTATATAAAATTTTTAAAAATAATTATTTTAAAATTTTAAATATATATTTTTTAAGCAAAAAATTTTTGGGTTTAAAACTTATATAAATTTACACTACTTTATATTTTTATTTTAATCAAATAAATAAAGATGATGAGATTTAAATTTATGATCACTTGATTATTAAAATTTTAAAACTATATTAAAGAATCAAGTTAATTTAATAATTTAAATTTTTAATATATATTTTATATTATTTTCTAACTGGTTGAGAAAAGATTTCTCCTTGCTTAAAATAAAAAACTATAATTACTGATTGTTTTTTTCCCTACGAAGTCGCTGAGAAAGCATGATCATGGACAACAATACGCGTTCCTTAAACTTTTGTAACCATGCGTCTGATAATATAAAGTTAAAATGATTAAAAACATATTTTAAAAATTGTGAAGTGAAAATAACTTGTCTGGGCTGTGGGTGGGAAGGGAATCTGTGAGGAAGTAAAGCAAGGACAAAATTTATGCAGTCACTGTCACACTCATGTCCTTCGTTTTGTGGTGAAAAAAGGAATTGAAAGACGAAGACTAGTTCCCCTTCCCCTCCCCTAAAATTTAAAAAACAAAGATTGTTGTTCTTGACAAGCTAAGCTATTTCCTCTCCCCTCTGTTCTGGACCTTCTTTCAGCCCGCATATCCATCCCTGTAGGGTCTATGGTAGTTCGTTAGCCAGGCTAAGCCGTGGGTTTAGCAGGGTCAGCGTATTTAAAACTGCACCTAATCCTTTTCAGAAATATTTATGTGGAAATTGGGTGCCGGGCTATGCCCCGAGGGTGGGGAGCATGGATTCTCAATTTTCTTTTATTTATGTAAAATAAAAACCATGTTATTCTGAATAAAAATTAAGAAAAACAGATATTGAAATTGACCCAATAGAATCTTATCTGGATTTAACCTAATCAATATCAAAAATAATTTATAAATAATATAGTTTAAGCTAAATTCTATACCAGTAAGTTATCAAGTTCGATTCAACTTTCAACAAATTAGCTATTTATTTGTGTGTGTGTGTGTGTGTGTGTGTATTATATAGTTTTAGAGTGGAAGAAAACAACATTTTCACAATGACGTCCTACAAAATTGCTTGCAAGGCAAACTTATGATCATGTCATCCAACTAAACCCGAACTAAAAAATTTAAAAAAAAAAAGGAGAAGAAGAAAGATGGTGGGGTTGAACGTCTCTAGCATTTGCTAATTTCGTTGACAGTGAAAGAAGGAAATGGCGACACGCCACCACTTTGGTGTGTACATGGAACAACGCAAAACAAATACTTGAATCTGTGTTGTCATCACAACTGGTCAAGGCACTTCATCGTTTTTTTTTTTAGTTTTGTGCAAAATGTTCGCTCTCAGCCGATGCAGGTTCCAGCAGCAATCATAAAATTAACAAGTTGGACTTTGAATCTCAACGTCGACAGGCACGCCGCTCCTAAATCTACCTAAAATGACTGCGAGAGTGTAGACAATTCAAACCATTATAAAACTTGGAATTTCCACTGTTGAATCTTAAACCAGCACTCGATAAATTGTTTTCTCCGTTCCAATGCTGACTTGATCCAGGTTATGAGGCTCCCTCACGATCCATGATGAAATTAACCTCTCTTTTTTTATTGATTTATCGTTAGGGATTGAACCATATGTTTAAAATTGGATTAGAAAGGATTTAGTATTAATGAATAAGGTTCGAGTCTCCAAATATCTCTACCATGTAATTATTTTTTCATTTCATGAACATTTTAAAAAAAATTAAAAAAATTAATGTTTTTATATCGTTCTAGTTATTAATGTATTAATATTAAAAATAAATTTAAAAAAATAAAAAAATTATTTTAATATATTTTTAATAAAAAATACACTTTAAGGTTAAATACATGTTCCACATCACTAAAAAGGCCTATGATTACAGAATAGCCCATAAGCCCAAATGAAGTCAACCCGCGTGGCTAGTTATTGGACAATGGCTTCTTAGATCTCATAATTACACGGGTCGTTAATAGTCCAAATATTTGTAGTGGGCTTCACCCCATGGCCCATTAGTCCCTTGATAGCCCACAATTGTTCAAGCAATCCACTAGCACTAGCAGTGCCCCAACAATCAACATCCTTGGCTGTAATATAAAAGCATCAATGGACCATTATAGTTTTTCAGATCATTCGAATCTCCATTTGCGGATATTAATATATTTTTATTGTGCAAAAAGATATTATTACTATGTTTAGAAAAATAGAAAGAAATCAGCTTTATATTTCAATTTCTTGACAGGGACGATGCCAGGCTATTTTCGGAAGTGTAGATTGCAGTTAACCTAAAACATTTATTTGTCGGCATATTTGTGGTTCATGATCAAGGGACCACAAAAACCGATACAAACGACGAGGAGGTCGGCTGCTCTTTGAAGCCTTGTCCTCCTATTAAAAAAAAACTATAGAGTGTTGTGTGGTTATTTTTTAAAAAAATATTTTTAATATTAGTATATAAAAAAAATTTAAAAAAATTTAAAAATATTAATTTAAAATAAAAAAATAAAAAAATTTTAATTTTTTTAAAAATTACTTTTAAAACACAAAAAACACATATCCAGGAGGGACAAAGTTGCAGTGTCGTATGATATTTAGAAAACTATATTCTAAGCCTTGTAAATTTTATAATATTAATTTTGATCCCTCAGACTGGAGCATTGAAAAATCATAAAATGGAACCGTAAAAATCAAATAATATTAGCACAAAATATAATATGCATAATCAGGGATCACATTGAAACTTGAACTTTTAGGGAGGCATGAAGGAAACACTGATAACACATGGGGATGAAAATGAAATTTACCCTAGATATTTTCGAAGCCTGTAGATATTTCTGTAGCTGTATCCCCTTAGCAGCCGCGTGTGTGGACCCCGCTTGACCCCACGCTTTCTGCGCGCTAACTCAAGCCACCGCGTTTCGCTAACCATGGTTTACCGGGCCAAAAGAAGGCAAAAGTGGTTGTTTATTTTAGGACACTATATGATGGCGACTAGGGTAGGGTACGCGGAACCTGGATAGGATAGCTAATTCCTGTTTTTGGCACCAAATCCTGCTGCTGCTGGAACTTTACGTCATGCGATTTTTTTTTTTTTTTTTTTTTTTTTCATATGAGCGGCGGAGTTATGCATCATGAAGCAAATTAACTCAATTCATTAGACCAAAGCATTATATCTATAAAAATTATAAAATTTAATTTTTTATTAATTAATTATTTAAGAATAAAATTGAAAAAATAATTTTAATTATACAAATATTTTTTTAAAAATAACAATTAAAATAATAAAGAACAAAATTAAAATACAAGATAAATTTTATATTTAATTGAATGATAAAATTGAGGAAAAAATTAATTTAGTAAAAGGACAAAAAAAGAATGAGCATAAAAAATAAAAATAACATTGTAATTAAAGGGTAAAATTGAAAAATAAATTCGCAAAAGGGCTAAGAAAAAAAATTAAAAATCAAAACAAAGGACCAAATTGAAAAACATAATACAATTAATTTGAATTGAATAATAAAATTAAAAACCACTAAAACTTTTATAAAATGACTAATGATAAAAATTAGAAATCTAAAGAGCGAGGATTACATTGAAAAATGCTTCAAGCAACATGGTGGAAGGTTATTTCAGGACGCTACTTAAATAAGGTCTATGTTTTTTTACTTAAAACTCATTTTTCAACCCATTTGACCCAAAATATCTGAAAAAAGAGTCTAAACACTTGTAAAAACCCATAAATGACCTAAAAAACAAAAAAAAACCACACAAAGATTTGAAATCAACCGCAAACCAAAAAACTTCTTAAGTTTAAATATGGTTTTTTTATATGTAATTTAAAGGTGTATAAATATCTAAGTGGAACTCTTATCATTAGATGAAACTCATTAACACCAAAATTATTTATTTTGGTAACAGGAATGGGTGTTAACATTGATTTTTTTTCTTTACTATTAGAATCTAGTAATTTCCCTCTCTCCCTCCCCATGTAAAATCAATGATTAAAAAAATTAAAAAAACAAATTTTTTTATCGTGTTTGATTTTTTGAAATTTAAAAAGACTTAAATTGTATAAATTATATTATTTTTTAAGACAGGGGACCTTAGTGTATTTTTTACTAAAAATTTGAAACTCCATTTATTTTTTACATCATTTTTATCATGGTCTCTCTTTTTTCAATCCCATCATTACTTAAAAATCAAAAGCAATTTATCTTTAATTAAGATGAAATTACCAAAAAAAACTTCAAAAATCTAAATAAATTATTAAAAAATAAATAGTGAGTTTTCATCTACAATTATAATATCACACTTTAAGTGTTTTCTATAATAATAGCATTCATGGAATTATTTAATGACATCCAATCCATGTAGTGTTAAAATTATATAAAGCACATATAAAAAATACATAATGTTATAGCTATTGATTTCAGTACCCCGCATATAAAAGCGAAAAACTTGGTTTACCTTGCCACTAATGCACCCGCTAGAAGTCAACTTGCCCCTGGCCAAACGCCCAGGATACATATATTCAACACCAGACACCAACGATTCCCTCGTAACCAAACAAGCTCGCACATTCACCGCTTCGAAATTTAACCCCAGTTAACTCCCAATGCGCGCAATACGCACCCGCTCCCATCTATAAAGCCATTATCCAGCCTCCCATGATTTCCTCATCCTTTTCTATTCCAATTTACCCTTCATCTTTATAAAATATATCCTAGGGTTTCTCAATGGCCGCTGAGGTTGAGTACAGGTGCTTTGTTGGTGGCCTAGCATGGGCCACTACTGACCAATCCCTTCAAGAAGCGTTTAGCCAGTACGGTGAAATCATCGATTCGAAGGTCCGTTTGCCTTCGCAGAAACGGATCTGACCCGGCCCGATCGGTGTCGGCTCTGGCGATCCATTATCTGTTTGATCTGTTTGTGTTACTATTTGTTACTGTTCTCTGTTCTCTTTTATGTTACTGTCACTAACCACCAATCGGTACGTTCATCTTCAGTGCTCTGGCTCGAAGATCGATCGATTTGTTCATTTTTATTCTCTTTATCACGATAGTCCCTTTAGATCTGATGAGTTTTTAATTGTCCACAGATTATAAATGATCGCGAGACTGGAAGATCTCGCGGCTTTGGATTTGTGACTTTCAACAACGAGAAGGCAATGAGAGATGCGATTGATGGAATGAACGGCCAAGACCTTGATGGGCGTAACATCACCGTGAATGAAGCACAATCCCGCGGAAGCGGCGGCGGCGGCGGCGGTGGGGGCTACAGCCGTGGGGGCGGTGGCGGTTACGGAGGTCGCCGTGAAGGTGGCGGAGGCGGTTACAGCCGTGGTGGAGGTGGATATGGAGGTGGTGGAGGTGGATACGGTGGCGGTGGTTATGGTGGTGGACGTGACCGTGGGTACGGTGATGGTGGATCAAGGTATTCTTCCAGGGGCGGATCTGATGGTGGTAGCTGGAGGGACTAGGTTTGGGAGGCACTTGGTTGTTTTATGATTTTAATGGCTTAGTTTTAGTTGTGGTTCTGTTTGGTTACGGGATCTCTCGTGTTCTGATTTTCTGGTTGCTGCTTTTTTGACCGATGGTTACTTATCGTGTTCACCCTGTTTAAAAAAAATTGAAATGAAGTAATATATCTTCGTTTGCAAACATTCACTGCTTGTTTTGTTTTATCGACTTTTACCCACCCTTGCTTTCGTTCTCATACGCATCCAGAGTCATCTAATTATGGTATTAACTAGGTTACTCGGCGTATAAAAAAATATTAACCTGAGAGTTGTAATTTAAAAAGAAATCAGAGGATAAAAAACTAAGTAGACCAAAATGAATAAAGAAATTAAAGAATGAAAACAATGGATTCGGTTCGACTGCTTTCCTGATTGGTGAACAGACGATTCTTTATCATGGTCTTCTTCCAAGTGGGGTATAGATGCAAGGCATGTAACGCCAAACAACAACCAGAAGCAACATTAATAATGCCCAAGCAAACGTGAAGGAACAGACGTGTTGCTGGGGAAGCAAAGTGCGAAACAACAGCTCTGATTGGGTGGGTGTTTAGATGCGAAAGATCGGATGTTGATGTCGAAGGATATCTCTTGCTTGGCAAATGTCAAAAGGAAATGTTCCTTTTAGGTAAAAAAAAAGAAAGAAAGAGAAGGAATTGTGCGAGGAAGGGGCAGGATAAAAAGGCGACCTGCAGACAGTTTTCTTTGTGGCCACGTCGTCATAAAGACCAAAAATGAAAATCTAAATTTTATGTAAGGAGCTATAACAAAAATTACTAGAGAACTTTTATTCATTTAAAAAATTGATTAAAATTTTAAAAAAATTAACTGGTTTAGTTTGGTTTTGGTTTTATAAGTCTAAAACTGAAAAAACCAAACTGGATCAAAACCGAATCAAATCGGTTTGAACCGGTTTTTATCCTAAAAAATCAAACCGAAACCGGTCAATTTGAACTGGTTTCGGTTGTTTTTTTTTTAAATTTCGGTTTGGTTACTTTTTTTTTTGATAAAAACTGAACCGAACAAAAAATGATCACCTCTATTATTGCATTTCATCCAAGCCACTAAAAGAGAGCCCAGCCAACTTGAAAAAAAAAATATTAATTTAAATCTAATGTTTTTTTAATTTTTTCAAAAATACTTTTACAACACAAAAAACAGTTCCTCCACTGATAAAAGAAAACTCAACTAAAAAGGAGATTCATTCATTTTAGTATAGAGAAAGAGATGAGGGTTTGTACCAATCAAAAAGTTACCGGAGAACAAAATACTAAATCAAATCAGAGTATTAGATTGAAATTTAAAGTCCAAGTATGGGCTAGTTACATACCTGGAGCGATAGTTAGAGAGATCACGGATTGAGTTTCTCTAGAACCATTTTTAAACATAAAAGAATACTTTTCAGGTACCAGTTGTGGTTTGAAAAATTAAGTCAGATTCATTTTTAATTTAAAACTCATTTGTAAAAAATCTTCAAAAACACCTACAAGATACATATACACTAATTTATTAACCTTAGAAAACCAGAAAATAATTCTATCAAACTGAGTTAGATTTGTCTTTCTCAATTTCAATATATTTTTTTAGGTAACATTAAGGCTTTGAACAACTATCATATAATTATTTTCTTCAAATGAAGCCCGTGGAAGCCAAGATAAACCAATTTGATGGTCAGACCATTTAAAAACAACAACTTTCTCTCTTTACTGGAATTCGATGAAACTTCTCTCATTCACAAACCACATAATTAAAAATAATTAAAATAAAATTTTGTACTAAATTAAATTTAGAAAAAAATAAAGGACCGAATAAGTTGTAATGTTTAAAATTAAAATTTTGTACTACATTTTACTTTTCATGCCACCTTTAAACACACCACTTGTTTTTAGTGTTTTTCTAAGTTGGTCATCCTTTCAATTCTGTCCCCTAACCAACAAATACTAATCAATTTGCTATTTACTTTGCAATTAAAAAACTCAATTGATAAAAACAAAAGTTTAGGAAACAAAATTAAAAGAAAAACATTGCTGCAGTTCACGTCACATTGCCAGTGTGTGAACAATCTTCAACACTTTCTTATTTTATTTTTTTTATACACAATTTCTCTAGAAAAAAAATCATTAATAGAAAATATATGTAATAACATGAATTTTTATAAAATTTGACATCTATTTAAATTAGAAGTTCTAGGAAATCACTAAACCTATTTAAACAGATTTCTTGATGTTTTGTTGATGGAATGGTAAGATTAAAATGATCAATTGATTTGTTACTAATAACATCGAAAACCATCCTAATAGATAAAAAAAGGGTGCTTTTAGACTTTTATTACAGTAAATTACAAATTGTTTTCTATAATTCTACAAGATAAATTAAATGGTTTTCCTAATTTAAAAGATTTATTAATTAGTTCATATGTTTTTAAATCTATTTATCACTTAATCATGTTCTTTTTAATTTAATTTATTCTTTATTTTAAGAAATAGAAGAATAAAAAAAGATGATTTGAAAAGATTGATGTGTTGATATGCCGTTAATACTGCAAAACCAAAGCGAGAAAAACAAGGAATCCAAATATAAAGTTGTGTCGGAAATATTCTAATATTGTGCGAAGCGTATATTATGGATGTTTTAAAAAGGAGAATCAACATATAAATAAATTTAATATGATTAATGATTCGAATAATTATCTACTTTTATAATTTCGTAAATTGTACTATAACCAAAAGAAGTATAAATTATAAAGTGAATAACTCCTGTTGGGAAGCTCCACTGTAGAAGGAGCACTTCTTTCTTACCATCCAATTTACAAAAGAACCAACAGCACAATTTGTAATGGTTATCTCCAATTTTTCTGGAATGACAAGACATCTTGGATGATTGTTTATATTCTTTTTTAGGATTTGATTAATTTTGGTTTTATGCTGGCTATTTCACCTGTATTTCATAATATTTTTTTTAAAAAATATATTTATAAACTTTTACGATGTGTTTTTATACATAAAAAAATCTCAAGTGAAATTCAAAAACTTTATATATTTATCTAATTAATTAAATTGAGAATCATTCATGCAATAAAAAATTAATGAACCCGATCCCTACTCAGCCGAAGTCAATCAGCCAAACTCGTGATATGAATCATGAATTTAATTGGGTATAATATTTTTTTTTATCTAAAATAAACATCTATAAAATTAAGAATCAACCCAATGTCAAAGTGATTGGAAAAAAAATTAAATCGAAATAAATTATGTTACTCGATTAACAATCAACCAAATATTAAATGATGAAATTGAAATTTTTTTTTTTTAAAAATCCAATTGTAATGGATAAGAAAGAAAGAAAAAAGACTCAATCTCTCGGGTTAGGAAGACCTAATGCTCCTAGGCTTCCAAAAAAAGACTAGGCACGCGAGCCTAATTTTTTTTAAAATATTTTTTAATGGATGCGCGAAAGTTGTCTGCCCTTTAATTATTTGAAAAAAAATCACAGTCGACGTGTTGCCTGCCTTACCCATATTCTAGTGATTTCTAGTCATCAAAAAATTAGGTTGCCCTGTTTTAGATCAAGAAAAATATGTTTTCAACCATATTTTGACCCGAGGAAAAAAAAACCCTAAGCATATAAAATATATTCATAGCCTCAAACAATCTAAAAATTGATTCAAAGACCCACAATCAACTCAAAATCAACATTCTTTTTAGATTCAGATCTATCATTTCAGACAAGTTTAAGGAAAACACATTGGATAAACTCTTCTCATAAAAAAAAACCTATTGACATCAAAATCAGTCTCAACCAAGATCTTTTTTCTCTACCATTAAAATTTAGTTATTTTCTCTCTCCTTTTTCTAACAAGATACCAAAAAATATTAAAAATAAAGTCTGAGATTAGAATTTAATAAATTATTAGGGAATGGAAGTTTATAATTTTAAAAGTTAGAGGACTAAAATGTATATTAAACCTCAAGTTTTAAAAACACCATCTTTTTTTGCTGTGATTTTTATTTTAGTCTCTATCTCTGAATCTTTCTATTCTTTAATAAATATGTTTTAATTTGACATTAATTTAGGTCTATAAGAGTGTGTAATTAGAAAAAAAGAAAAGAAGGAAAAGGGGCTAAAAAAACAAATTATTATAACAATCTATACGTCTCTAGTTGAACAACAGGCTTGAGGGACAATATTTTCCCCGGTTTCTTTAATCTTTCCGGTGGTGAGTAGAATCGTTGCAAATGTAGGCCCAATTCATTCTCGCTCTGATGTCCTTGGAACTTGGAACCATAAAAATTGGCGGTTTCTTATGCATTCACACTCCAAGAGTTACTTCAGTAGTTAATTAATGCTATGTGCTTGTAAGAGCTGGCTTTAGAACTTCGGCAAAGCTTCTGTGACTTGGGGCTGGGACTGCTGTGAGAGGTTCTGCACTGAAAGAAGAAAAAAAAGCAAGAAATGCTTTTTGGGGATGGAGCATATTTTGGTGGGCTTAGGCCAGATTTGAAGCTGGCTTGAAAAAGTGCCCATTTCAATGTAATACACCCCGAGAAGGAAGTATTGGGCTTGTCTAGATAGTTTGAAGCTTTAACTGAATCTTGCTTTTGATCTGTGCATGGTCTATGTGAATGGGGCTAAGGCCCTTCAGTTAATGAAAATCATTCTTGTTCAAGGAAGAAAGAGTTGATGATTTGGCCCAAACAAATCCAGACCCAATAGTAGTCTTCCTGCAACCCGGAACATAGAGGGCTCTTCTGCAGGATTTGAAAATTACTTTTGAAAATCATTTTCTTCTACTTCCTTTTTCATTATTAAGAGTTAGGATGTCTTTGGTATTGTGGTAATTTTTGTGGTTGTATTTTGAAATAAATAATTTCATAAAAATCATTTTTAGTTGAAGTTCATTTTAAAAACTAATTGTTTGGTTAACACCGTGTTTGAGATTGAAGTTGAATAAAAAACAATTTAATTTGTTTGATCAATATATTTCTCATATTGAGATTTGACAATGAAATTACTAAAAATGACATATAGTAATATTTTTTTATTTTTAATTCAAATTATATAGATTTAATTATTATTACATAATGAAATGAATAACTCCTTTAGAAAAGGTGAAGGAAATGCTAAAAACGAAAGATTGAGAAAGGGCTAAAAGTAAAAAAAAGCTTTAGACAAGAAAGACGAGAGAGATTTTAATTAAAGAAAGGCATAAAAATGCCAAAAGTTGATGACTGGTGGGGGCATGAGTGAAAAAAAGAAAGAAAAAAAGAAAAAAAGACAGAAAGAAGAAATAAAACTGAAGGAAAAACACAATCAAAAGATCAAAAGACAAGAAAGTGAAATACCAAGTCTTTTGGTATCTATGATAAAGCCTCTTGTTAAGAAAAATGTGATTGAGATTATAGTATTTTCAAATAATTAGATAAAAGATAAGCTATTCATCAAATGAGGAGTTGAAGTTGATTTATGGTCTTTGTTAAGATAACAAAAAGATGGAGTATTATAAGATAAATAATGAGCAATGAGCTTTATTCTTCTCTTTAAGTTTGAGATTGACAATGAAAGAAATGACATGGCTATGGAGCTTCCTGAACCATTGATTGATCGAGGTAAAGATTCCAGTTTAAATGAATGACATGGTTATATGCCATTTCTTTTACAAAAACAACAAAAGAAAGAGACTGGAGTGAATAATTGATGGTGGTCCTAGGTTATCAAAACCTTTAAATATTTTTTGAGGCTATGAATTTTCCTTTCTTTTATAACCATGAGCTATAGATTGCATCAATGCTTTTAAAAGCCTTTTTCTTAATCAAGCAAGTAATTTGAATCGATAAATGATGCTCTCAGAGCATGAAGAACTTTTCCATAAAGGTTATGACTTCACGAACTAAGTTACTGGTTATTATTCATGCTGATATCAAAAGAGATAATCTTTTTTGATAAAACCTTGTGTCTTGACTCAAACCTCTTGCCGTTGAAATCCACAAAAGATCACCTAATCATGTACCATCGAATGATATACCTAAAATAAGAGATTAATATTTACACAAATAACCATAAAAGAGCCAAACAAATTTTTTTAATTTTACATCGAGCTAATTTTTATTTTCAAAATGCAAAATAATCAAAAGATTGCATATATTGAATGGCTTATGCTGGGTCTTTGACCAAGTTAATTTTTAAAATACTTTCAAAACTAGCATCCTTTTGGTTTCATTTCAACAATGAGATAGGAATGAGCATGATCTTTGAAAGCTCATGGTTACCTCTCAAGGAAAAAGGTGATTGTTTGAAAATAAATGGTCCTTTGATGGGTCGTACAAGATCCTTTATGAAGATAGTACAAAGGACCCTGATTAAATCAATTGATAATGCTCAGATCAGAAAAGAAGAGTATGGTTCAATTTAAGGCAACTTTGTGACTAATTGATAATTTAAAATGAGGTCGACATTAGAAAACCTTTTGATTATTATTGGCAAGATGCATACAACTAATTAGAGAGTAGTTTCTGAAATAATTCAAGAATTTCAATGATTTGTTAAACTTTTTCATGATAAATCAAGCAATGCCATACTTGAAGGCATGATCAAGCTTAATAAACAATAAGAGTAGTAATCATTAAAGACAACCCAAGATAGGCACTACACTTACATTCGAGTAAAGGATTAACATACGGTAAAATTGAATGAGCCGGTGAATTAGAAAACTAAAAAAGCTTTGGATAACAAGTAAAGACGCCCTATGATGATGGAACATAAAAAAGAAGGGCTATATTCCAAACTAGATAAGGATGCATGCATGTCATCTAACCCTAAAGCATTGCATAAATATTTTTGAATTTCTTAGGAAAAATCCTCAATGACATCTAGTAAGATTTTGATGAATCCGAGTTGATAAAGAAAAAATCTTTAAGTGATGATAGCAAGGAATCTCAGTTAAACACTCCAATCAGGAAGCATCAAGTTCAAACCCCTAGATCAGGAAGTATTAGTTGTTAAACCCTGCAACCAGGAAGGAAAGTGATGAGAACCCTATTATTAGGAAATTCTCAAGATAAAAGAGAAGATCAACCCTGTCATCAGGAAGAGTCTTTAGGTCAACCCTGCAATCAAATAACACCAAGTTTTCAAACCTCGCAATCGGGAAGTATTAGTTACACCTTGTAATCAAGTAACACCAAGTTCAAACCATGCGATTGAGAATTATTAGTTTTAAACCCTGTAATTAGAAATGAAAGTGAGGAGAACCCTATTATTAGGAAATTCTCAAGAAAAGAAGAAGATCAACCTTGTCATCAGGAAGAGTCTTCAGGTCAACTCTACAATAAGGAAGCACTAAGTTTTCTAACCTCGTGATTAAGAAGTATAAGTTAAACCCTGTAATTAGGAAGCACCATGTTTTCAAACCTCGTGATTGGGAGGTATCAGTTCAACCCTATCATCATGAAAGATACATTAACTCTACAATCAGAAAGCACCAAGAAATTCAACCCTGTCATCAGGAAATCCAGTTAACTATGTCATCGGGAAAGACATATGTTAACCTTGCAATTAGGAAACACCAAGAAAGTTTAGGAAAAGCTTGATCAAACTCTATCATTATAAAAGGAGAAAAATAGGAAACTACCATCAGGAATCCTAGTTGTTAAACCCTGCAATCAAGAAGAAAAGTGAGAAGAATCCTACTATTAGAAAATTATCAAGAAAAGAAGAAAGTTCAAACCTTGTCATAAGGAAAAACAAGAAAAACTACCATCAAGAATCTGAGTTTGGGGAACCTTGCCATCAGGAATCTTAATTTTTAATTATATAATAAAAATGTTTTGGATTCAATTAAAATAGTTCAAGATAGCCTCAAAAAGTTCCAGTTGAAGAGGATCACTGAGATTCAGGATTTCTAGTCAATTAAGTTGAAAAAAAGATAGTTGTGCAGGAGAATAGCTGTGAGCATACTGTTCTCCTAGCAGCTGCGAGATTTTAGTTCTGGTTAAAGGGAATCACCAGATTGAGATTTCAGGTTCATTGAACTGCAGATAAAGATTTTGGTTCTGTTTAAAGAGAATCGCTAGATTAGGATTTCAGGTTAATTGAGTTGCAAGCAGATATTTTGGTTCAAGTTAAAAGGAATCGCTAGATTAGGATTTCAAGTTAACCAAGTTGAAGACAAAGTGTAACAACCCCACAATTTGTGTTTAAGACAAAGAATAAGGACATAATAATTAAAGTAAGATTAGGGTAATTTTTTTTTACAATCAATTAAAAATCCAGCAGAGTTTCCTATGTATTTTTAGGTACCAAGTTATCGACTCTTCTTCCACAATTCCCAATTATCAAATTTCCTACTCGTCATATCATCTAGGACTTCCTCCTCTCATTACATCACAATTCTCAAAAATAAAATTCACATATGTTTAAAGAATTCAATATCACACATTTACATAGATGGAATTCAATGAATTATTCTACAATTTATAACTGAAGTATATTGCACAACTCAAAGATTTACAAATAATGACCATTAACGAAATTATAATTGAAATAAGTACATAATTAAAGAAGAAATTCATAATTAAAATTATACTACACAAAAGGTTACTCGGGGTTTTACATCAAGACCAAGGTTCAGGTTAAAGGGAATTGCTAGATTGAGATTTTAGGTTAACCAAGCTGTAAACAGTTGGGTTATAGTTTTGAATTGAAGAGAATTGATGTGAAAATAAAGTTTCAGGTTAACCAAACTAAAAGTTTTGAGAAGATTAGTTTTGAAGAACAATTTGTTTATCTTTACGAACTTATTATGTAAAGCACTTGACAAGTCTTTACTCTATAAGTATTGTAATAAGAGGGCATCTATTGTTATCTGTTTTGGGGCTCCACATAAACATAAAATAAAAAAAGAAAAAAAGTAAATACAAAAACAAATTGAAAAAAAATAAAAAAAATATACCAATAAGAAGAATATACCAAAACACTTTGGAAATTTCCAAAGAATGGTTGGGGAAGATTAAAATATATAAAACTAAAAACTTTAACAGTATATTTTCGACTAATAAAGGTCTTATTGGTAAAGAAAATTCAATTTAAAGAGGAAAATTAAAAAAAAGGTTTTTAAGGACACAATTGAAATTTTTCAAGGATTAACTAAATTTATTGAGGGCTTAATTGCAAGAAAATTGATTTTTAAAGTTAATTTAGGTTTTAATTGGGAGAAATTAAAGTCTAGGGGTCGAAATATATTTTTTAAGAGTTAATTTGATCAAATCAGGGGCCTAATTGCACAAATATTAAAGTTTCTAGGGCAATCTTGATTGAAGAAATCCAAACTAAGAACCAAATTGAAAAAGACGCGTGAATGTAAGAGCTGAAATTGAGCAAATCGGGGTCAAATTGAAGAAATTAGAAGTTTATTGGTCAATTGAGAGTTGAAATGCACAAATTCAGAATCAAAAAATAAAATGAAAATAATAGTCAACTTTGGGGTTGACAATTGAGTTTGACAAGGGTGAAATTGTATGAATTTAAAAGTCCGAAGGCAATTATAAGTACAATTAAAAGCAATTGGAAGAACATGGACTCAATTAAAGTTTTTCAAATCCTAAATTAAAAACCCTAAATGATATGTCATTCAAACTTAATGAAGAGAAGGTGAATGACACGTCGTTCGTTAGCTTGCATCTCTGTTTTGATAGTTTTGGCTGATTGAGTTGACAATTTCAAATGAATAAATGTGGAGCTACAAACCTCTAAATTGAGCAAGGTTGGTTCCAAATGAAAGGTGTGTACCTCCTCTACCAAATTCAGGTGGTCTTAAGTGATGATGACATTATAATTGCTCCGACAAGGCCTCAAAAGTGAGCATTTCAGTCAGCCTTGACAGTGCAACCATCATGCGAAAACTGATTTGGTTTTTATGTGTTCACATATAAAGGCTTTTTAATGAGTTTTTATCAAGAGCTTACAACACTTTTCTCAAGATAAAGAGGTAAAAAATAGATTCAAGACCTTTCAAAACCTTAGCAAAACCCTATAAATACCGTCTCAAGATCAAGAAAAAATGGGCTAAATAAAAGAAAAGTGAGGAAGAAAGAAAACAAATATTGACAAGTAAACTAAGTTTGAAGGTTTAAGAGGCTAACATAGTTTTCTCAAGTTTCTTAAGTTTAGCAAGTTTGTGAGAGACAAAACTTTTCAAAGGAAAGAAGAGAGAGAGAGGGAGAGAGAGAGAGAGGGAGAGTAATTGTTCTAGGTATATCATTTTAGCAAGTTTGTGGTCTTCTTAAGGTGTTTTTATTTGTTTTTGTTTTATATTAATGTTTTCAAGCATAAAAAATAGTTTTGGAATGTTTAATAAATGATGTTGCATTCACCTCTTTGTTGTTGTGATTTTTATTTAATGAAGTTATTTTTGATGTTTTTGATATATTAAAGTTACAGTTTAAGTTTGTTTTTGATATTCCATGTTGTTTTAGTTCTTGTTTAGTTTAAACTATGCATATTAAAGCAAATGTTTTTATCTTGAGTTTGCTAAGCTTGTTCATGCACAAAATGTGTTCAGAAAACCAATCTTGAATCCATGTTGCATGAACATGTAGGCTGTTTTAGGTTGATAGTTTTTTAGATTGGTACCTCATGCTTGATTTTGATACTTTGATATTTGTTTTTGGTTCAAACATGTTTGTGTAAGATATTATGACTTGTTGGATAAAAAGAACATGCTTTAAAAGCAAAAAATGCCTATTTCTAGGTTTGGTAGAGGCTGTCTTAGGCTGGTAATTTTTTGGGTTTTTTTTTAACGAATGTTTTTCAAGTTCTTGAGAGGAACATTACCTTAGCCTCTAGGATTGGACCAATTTTGGTCTATTTCTTTGCACGAAACCCTTTCTTATTCATGATTAACCAATAATCTAGTGTTTATTTGTATCAATAACTTGATTTTAACGTTTTTAATCCTAGGGTTTCAATTTAGAACCCAAATCCATTTTGATAAAATTATGATGTTTAAGTGATAATTAAAGTGAATGGATGCTAGATTATTGATCATTGCATGATTTCTAACATATATGTGCCTTTGTTTTGACTAAATCTGGTCTGTTTTGGGTTTCATGTTGCTAGGTTCGTTTTAGGGTTCTTAATTGTTCTTGGTATTATTCATTTTTTTTGGCATTTGATCCGTTTTGTTTAATTTTTTTTGGATGTTCAATCTATTTTGTAGCTTTGGTTTTTTTGAGATTGTTTTCGAGTCAAACTAGGATTTTTGGTTCGGTTTATAGGCAATAAAAAATTTCAGGTCAACTCAGTCAAGTTAGGTGAAAAAAATTAGGTCAAAGGGTTTAATACCCTGTTTAGTTTGTCCTATTTTTTTTTAAAGGGTTTTTGGGTTTAACGGTGTGTTTGGAAAACACCTTTTAAGTTTATTTTTAGTAGTTTTATTACAAAGAAAAATGAGTTTTTGTTAAACAAGGCCTAAAAAATTAAATTTTTTTTTTTGCATATGGCTAAAAATCCTAAATTTATTTTAGCATATTTGTTTTGTAAAAATCTAAAATACTTTGACATGTTTTTTTAAAAATATTGTATGGATTTTACAACAAGTTTGTAAAATTAAAATTCCATAGGAAAAGGCTTGCATTTAAAAAATATAATAACTTTTTATTTTGTTTCTTTTAATATATGGGATTATGAACTTATATGTAAGACGTATTCCTGATATTAAAATAAATAACAATGTTTTTTTATTTCTTTTAATATACAAGATTATGAACTTATACGTAAGGACTATTCCTAATATTAAATAAAAAATAGTTTATTTTTTTTATGTTGGCTTTAAAACAATTATGTTTTTAATTTGATAAGATAAGAAACTCATTACCGAGAATGAATTTTTTTAAACCTTAGACAAATCAACGGTTAGAAAACACAACTTTTTCTTAGTTTATATCAAATAAATAAACAATACAACTTACTTAGATAGGGCGCACTAAGAGTGCTAATACCTTTCTTTTATACAATCAGTTACATTACCTAGACTCTAAGACCAATTAGGGTTCCCAGTGATCAAAATATTAGGTAGCGACTCCTATTCTCCTTTTTACTGAGAAATGACAAGAATTCCTTGTCATTTCCACCTACACAATTCCCGATGATCCTAATTTGAGAGGATAATCGTCGCGATGCTGCACACGTGCGACAGAGAGCCTGCTACTTTTATTTCCTATTATAAACAATAAACTCATCAAACATACAAAACTCCATTAAACATGAGTTAATACAAAAGACAAAAATATATAAAAAGAAAAAATTACCTAACTTCAAGAACAAGTTTGAATATGAATTGTAAAACGCATTGGTAAATAATCTATTTCGGTTGCATGCAAGTGCAATAGTTTATTTAAGGAAGATATATATTACCAAAGAAACATAGATTAACAACACCGACAATTCATCATAATCAAAATAAATAAATGAAGGATCACATAAATTAAAATTTCTAGTTAATTAAAACAAATAATCGGATAGAGATTAATTTAAGGAAGAAACTCATAGTCTGTGTTTGCTACCATGACAAGTTTCCCAACGCTTTTAGCTGTTTTTGTTTCAATTTCCCCAACACAGATCTGTCGTATATTTATGCAAAAAAAAGAGAAAGCATCGTTAGAAACATCATAGGTAAATCTAAGTTAAATTTGTTTTGATTTGAACAAGAATAAAGAAGGGGGGTGTGGGCATATCATATTTGAATTTGACAAAAAAGAAGAAAAAAAAATTACAGTGTTTATTCTTTGATGAATTAGCTTATAAAATCACTAAAAATTACCTTTTGTAAGTCGAATCTGACAAGGTAATCTCAAGAAAATAGGAGGAAGCAAGTTTGAAAAAAGATCAGGAGGAGAGAACATAATGGAGAGAAACAACAAGGCTGAAAAAATTCGAGAAGGAGATGATAGATCTCAACGTTGGTAAACAACTATGGTGCCAGGGCAGGATTTTCAGATCTCCTGAGGATTGTTTTTTAATTTTGTCTAATGGTTATTTCTTTCTAATATTTGTGGCCATTTTTTTTTTATGGGTGTAGAGGTGAGAGAGAGGTGGCAAAAGCAGCTTTGAGTTGCTTTTCAGAAACTGAGGTTTAACCTTAATTTCTTGTGAGTCCTATAGTAATAAAAAATGTGATTCAGCACTAATTTGATGTGTTTTACCTTAACCTCATCAGCAACATCACTACCAGACACCTTAAATTTAGATAAACAAAAGGGCGTATTGCTTGAACTTGAATCCTACCCCACGTCTCTGTTTTGCAGGGAAGAGTAAACATTTATCAGAACGACTTATTTACTGAACACAGTTCAGATTTTGTGATCCATGCTTTGATTTCTCTTATTCGTGGGAGAAAAATCTGTTGGTATTTTAACTCACAAAACCAAATATGAAGATTGTTAAATTTGTGGTTGCATTTATCCAGGTCTTTCAATCTAATGAAGAGCATTTCCCACTCTAACATGAATCTATCTATGATTGCATTGTTCACCACACTCGGAAATTATTAGTTAAATAGCATGGAATTATAACTTCAGAATATCCTCCTCCTATGAATATTAGAATGGACCCTGAGAGGCTATGCTTGAAAATGTAAATTTTCAACCGAAGGAAGACAGTTTGAAATGACAGTGAACTTGGTGAAAACATTTCTAGAATCTAATAACTCTCCAGTGGCCAACATGACTAGTTAAATTCTTCATCGTCCAATTCCAGAGGCAGAGGGAAAGGTAGCATTTTTCCTGACACAAAGAAAATCTCATATCCTGATGAACATTAATCCGACTCATAAAGTGTATCGCTTGTGGCAGATCATGATCAAAGGTTACTTGAGACATCAGCATGGACTAGTTTCTGCACTTTTGCGAGAATGACAACAAAAGATCATCATGAGGGATAGAAGAATCCATGCCCCACCATATCTTGGTCTGTTCTATATGAATCTTTTGATCACTACAGAATCAGCGTACGGCTATTAGCTTAACATTTAAAAATGATAGGAATAATAAATAAACAAAAGAGTTTCCTCATGGAGCAACCACATCCAAGTTCTCTAGTCCAAATACAAACATGATCTTGAATGACTATAAGAGAAATTGTCATTGGTGCATACAAATCGGCTAAAATACTGATTGGTTATACAAAAAAAGAAGTCTTATTATTATTATTTTTTTATCTGTGGTCTTTCTTTTATTTAAATTTATAGCAGTAGCATGGTCCATGCCCTATAAATACATTTACATCATATCCTATCCAGCTTATACAAACCACAGATGTATTATCAATTCAGAAAGCTAGCTTGCTTCTCTATATGGCTTGAACCTGCTTACAACTAGAATCACATACACAAACAAATGCTTATCATCATTGAGTGTAGGGTTGTACAAATCTCATTCACACAATAAGCATTTCCCTCTCTATATTCCCCACATGCTCTTCCTTTCAACAACCGAAATGTTCCAATTACAATTACATTTTTCTCTCCATTCAAAGATTCCGCAAAAAAAAAAAAAAAAACAATAAAAGAGTGCCTTTACGGCCACCTTAGGACCAGCCAGGCAGGCTAGGTGGACTCTTTTCTTCCCCATAAAGTTTTGGATTCCTGGTTCTGTCAGCTCTCAATTATAAAAGGCCAAAAGAAACCCAACTTGAACAAGACAACAACACAATAATATGTAATATTAGTTGACTGAACTCTCTGAAATTTACTTAAATACTTGTTAGCAATGTATACAGTCTTGATCAGTGATGGTTAGAGAGAGTCCATGGTGACACTTCTCCAACTTGGAGGGAAGGACCACTGGCAGAGGAAAAAATAGTCTTGGTAGCGGGGAGGAATCCACGGATACTAGTCCACTTGGGATGGAATTGATGACGTGGATCTCAAATATCAGCAAGGTGTATGTATCTCTATTCACTTTTTCTTCGTACAGATTCCCATAGAGTTGCTGTTGCTCAAGTTATTTTCAACTAATCATCACCGACAGCCCCACTAGTCTGTGGCCAGAATCCTATGATCATGACGCCTTCAAATTGACATCGGGGCCTTCCTAATTTATTTCCATTACTTCCAAACTTGATTCATTTTTATCCAAGGAACAACACCAATCAACAATTTAACTAAGAATATTAATTACATGTGGAGCAGCACAGCGTCCAGTGAGAACGAATTTGATGGTATTCCAAAATTAATATGCTCAGAATTTTAGTATTTGTATGGTGTTTAAGCACACGTTTAGGTCAATATTATTTTTATCTAGAGCTCAGGAAATAAATGATTGGTGGTAGGAAGTTCAATACCTATAAAATAATTTTTTTTGGTGGAGTTTATAGACCTTTAAATGATAAAGTCATTAACTTTTAAGTAAGAAATTGCAATAAATATTACAAAAATTCAACACTTTAAAAAAAAGCTGGAAGCCCCTAGGCTCCCCAACCATGGCATTCCCTTTTCCTTTCTTAGCAGAACTGCATTCACGGTTGAGTCCACCATACACAGGTAAATAAAAAGGCTTTTGTTCTCCCTTAATTGAAACAATATCTTAAGAGATGAAATGTGGACTTTGAGCTTCTCAAAACCTTTTGACAATATGAATTCTACTCAAAGTTAAAAATATTCCTTAAAGTATTAAAGAATAGTAGAGCACACTCCCTTAAGTACGTTATGAACCAAATGAGGACAACCAATCTCCCTATGAGGCACTAAACCTCTTTTATTGACTAAGAAGGAGTCATGTCTAGAATGACTTAAAATCTTTTCTAGGTTAGGCTCGATTCCCTTACTAGTTACTAGAAAACCCTAAAACTTTCTTTCTTTGATGGAAAAGTCATACTTGAAAGGATTAAGCTTCATTTGATGGTGTCCAAACACATAAAAGACTTCTTCTAGGTCTAGTAGAAGTTGCTTAAAGGTCATACTCTTCACCAACATGTCATCGATATATCCCTCCATAATCTTGCCAAGTTGGTTTTTGAATATTTTATTTACCATCCGCTGGTAGGTGGCCCCAACATTCTTAAGCCTAAAGTGCATAACTTTGTAATAAAATGTTCTCCCTTCAATTATGAAAACTATTTTTCCCTCATCATTTAGGTGTATAGGGATTTAGTGATATCCAGAATTGGCATCCAAGAAGCTTGATACTCAAAACCCGTAAAGGATTTAACTAGTCGATCAATCTTAAGGAGATGATAATTATCATTTAGGCAATCTTTGTTTAAATATGTGAAATCCATACACATCCGACACTTTTCGTTGCTTTTCTTGACTGCTACAATATTTTTTAGCCATGCAAAGTACATCACTTCCCTAATAAAACCAATAGCCAAGAGCTTATCCATCTCTAATGTTATTATTTTCTGTTTTTCACCCTTAAAATTCCTCTTCTTATAACGGGCTGGGTGAATAGTTGAGTCTACCTTCAACTAATGAGTGACTATTTCAGGACTGATTCCTGGCATGTCGAAGGTGCCCATTACACACTTGGATATTCAGATATGGAGGAGCTCTGCCAGTGACTGATATTGTGTTGGTTCTAGGGTGGAACCCACTTTTATGATTACTTGTTCATTTTCTTCTAGAAAGACATCATTCAATTCTTCAATAGCTTTGGTTCTAACCTTCACCTTTTCTTTTAAAGATCCTTGTTGGTTCAATGTTAGGGCTTTTTTACCCTTCAAGTAGGTAGAGACACATTACCTTAAGGTCACTTGACTCACTTAAACTATGGCCACTAATTTCTGAGTTGGAAAATTTAGTGCCAAGTTTCTGGTGCTAATGACAACATTGATTTACTATAATAGATGTTTGCCTAGAATGGAGTTGTAAGCCAAGGCCATGTTATTGACTAAGACACACACTTAGAGGGAGTGCCCATAATAACTGGGATTTTCAAGACGTCTTTCATTGGCACCCTCGAGCCTTCTATCCCGATGAGAAGAGTCTTTCATTAACACTTGATAAACTTTGGAAAGGATTATAAAGATGACTAGGGCATCTTTATATAGGAAGGTTACTCCTTCTCTATCTTTCTGGGTGAAGGGTATTATAAAAACTTATTGAATGGTTTTCCATGATAGTGACCCCTCTTAATCGATTAACTGGAAAGGAAGTTAAGTGGGAATGGTCTAAAGATTATGAAGAGAGCTTTCAAAAACTGAAAAAGAGGCTTACCACTGCTCTGGTATATTAGGATAAAGTGTTAAAGGCCCAACAAAAGAATGACAAAGTGAATAAAGTCATAAGCAAAGTGGAGTCAGGGGTTGAGAATCCTTTTTAGATCTTAACGGATGGGATGATAATAATGGATAGGCATATGTATTTACTGGATGATAATGCTCTTAGAGTTGAAGTGTTGAAAGAAGCCTATGAATCTATATTTGATGTACATCCAGGAAGTACTAAGATGTACAAGGACTTAAAGGAATTTTATTGGTGGCCAAATATAAAGAAATAATTAGTTGACTACGTGGACAAATATAGTGTGTGTCAGTAAGTGAAAGTAGAACAGTAAAAGTTGGAAGGACTTTTACAACTATTTTTGATACATAAATATAAGTGAGAAGATATCATTATGGATTTTATATCAGGTCTGTCTAGAGAAAAAATGGTAATAATGCTGTTTGGGTTATTATGGACCGACTGACTAAGTCAGCGTTTTTTTATGTTTTTTTTCTATAAAGATGACAAACTCAGTGGATAAATTGACAAAGTTTTATGTAAATGAAATAGTGAGGTTACATGGGTGCCAATGTTGATTGTTTCAGATTGAGACCTCGAGTTTACTTCTCATTTATGGCTAGACATTCGGCATGCTTTGGAAACTAGGTTGAACTTTAGCACTGTTTTTCATCCTCAAACAGATAGGAAATCCGAGAGAACAATTCAAACTCTAAAGGATTTGTTAAGGGTATGTATATAAGAGTTTGAGAGAAATTAGAAAGATCATATATCTCTTGTAGAATCTACCTACAATAATAGCTATTAGGCTACTATAGGGACGACTCTATATGGAGCTTTGTATGGTAGGAAATGTCAACCATTAGTGTGTTAAGAGGAGGTAGATGATAGAAAATTAATCGGGCTATAGTTGGAATATATTACCTCAGAAAAAAAATAAAGATCATAAAGGATAAAATGAAGATGCCCAGGATAGACAAAAGAGTTATGAAGATAACATGGAGAGGCCTTTTGAGTTGAATGTTGATGATAAAGTGTTTTTTAAAGGTTGCCCTTTGGAAGCATATATTGAGGTTTGACATGAAATGATAGTTAGATTTGAGGTATATTAGGATTTTTGAGGTCACAAAGAGGATTGAACTTGTGGCATATAAATTGGCCTTACCTTCGTATTTGACCAAAATTCATGATGTGTTTCATATCTCTTTACTATAGAAGACTGGAATAGATCCTTCTTGGGTGTTGCCACAAGTTCCATTAGAGGTTGAAGAGGATCTAACCTTAAAAGTAAAACCGGTGCAAGTGTTATATCAAAGTGAGAAAAACTTAGGAATAAGAAGGTATCTATGATAAAGATATTATGAAGAAGCTTTCAGGTTGAGGATGAGACATGAGAACGAGAGTCAGAAAAAATAAGGAAGTATCTTGAGCTATTTCTAGACCCAAGTAAAAGTTTAAATTTCAAGGAAAGTTTTTTTAAAGGAGGGGAGAATATAAACCCTTGATTTAAAATCTTATGATGTTAATTGTTTTTTGAAAATTAAACCCGATGATAAAATGAGTCAATATAAAGTTTAGAATGAAGGAAAAATAAATAATTAGAAAGAAATTTTTATTAAATGAACTTTTAAGTGTGATATTTTTTGAAAGTGGACCAAGACTGAGTATCTGGTTAAATGAAAAATAAAACACATGAACTAAACATAAAGACATTGTTGTAAATAACTTAAATTAGAACTATATAAATGGCTCTTTCTTAAGCCATAGCTGACGACTTAACAAGGTAGATTTTTTTCTTATTTTTTCATCAAATTATGAGAGAAAAACATGAATTCAAGCTAGATTAAGAGACCAAAAAGAGGCTTAGAAGATCTAAACTAAAAATCTAAAGACTTTCGTTGAGTTTTAGAACTTAAAAATGAGAATTTTAGGAGTTAAAAGAAGAAAGAAGAGAAGGTCAAGAAAACTTGATTTTGTTTGTAATTTCTCATTGATATCTTGTGTTTAGAAGGTAAGAATCACTTTCACCATGATTTGTTTTGATTCTAGCATAAATTGAAGCTTAGTTAGTAATGTGTAGAATATATAATATTGAGTTTTATGAGTTAGATTACTTAAAATGATGTTTTGTTTTTAGAATTATGTTTTTAGATATGAAAAACTAATGGGTAATATAAAAATTGTGGAAACTTTGAAGAAAATCATATTCCCATTTGATATGAGATTTTAGCCTAGACTTAGAAATATAAAATGAATTGAATTGGTTCAAAATGTTATGGATTTTGGGTTAAATTGTGTTAAGATACATAGGAAATGGATGGGTAAAAAGCTAAGTACACAAAAAACTTGGAGAGAAACCCATAACCATATTTAAGGCTAAGTACTAGTTAGGAGAATAAAACAAAATTTAAACTAGTTGACATAATTACCGTGATAATTGTGTTAAATTGTGTCTATATAAGGTGTCAGAAGTGTAGAAAAAGATAAAAAAGAAAGGAAAAAAAGGGGCCAAAGATACAAGTCATAATAGGAGAAAATGAGAATTTATGGGAGCTAAAGCAAATATTTGTTCATTTATGAGTGTTCAAATAAGTGTTGATGTATTAAAGATGAAAGGAAACATATTTAATTAGTTTATTAGATTATATAATTATGGTTAAATTTCTAATGAACCTTGAATTTTTGAAAGTTGGTAAGACATTGACGAGATAAATAAGTATAAATATATAATTAATTGGAGAAAACATAAAACAAATGGTGGATTGATGAAATCGAGATATAATCATAAATGTAGTATAGATATGAAAATATAATAGAAGCAAATATGGATATGGCTAAATTAATGGTCGGTTAAAAATGAAAACCTTAGAAAAGTTTGAATTAAATAAATTGACATTTGCTATGAATAGAATATGTATAGTATGTTGAGTGAAAAAAAATTGAACTAATATTTGATAAGTTGCACAAACCAGTCGACCGTTTAAGATTACCAAATGATCTAGTCGATTGATTGATAGGAGAAACAATGAAATTGATTACTGTCAAATCCGGCTGTTCAAATAACAATCAAACCTGTTATTTGTTTTTTCAACCATTAAGGAAACTAATGAAATTTAGTAGTATTTAGTCAACCGATTGGTTGTGCCATTATGAACCAGTCAACTATTCTTACTAGTAGTGAACTATTATTATTTCAAAAAAAGAAAAAAAATCATGATTTTTCTATGTAACCTTGGTGACAAAAAGATCTGAACATGTTTAAAAGTAAGGGATGTTACACAATGGTTCTAAAGATGAGCTGTTGTAAGGACCTACTTCCTATAATTTCTCTTGTCGATGCAAGAATCATTCCCTGCTAAGGTGCCTTCTAAGATCACATTGATTTCGGGTAGTGTCTGTATGGATTGGTTGGGCTCTTTCTTGTTTGGCTTAGGATGAGAATCCCTCTTCAAGAAAGGGAAAGATAGCATTTAACTATCGATCTTTTAATTTCTTCTTTTAACATATAACACTCTTCGGTGTCATGTCTTTTTTCCTGATGGAACAGACAATATTCTTGGAAGTGCGAGTACTGAATGGTGATCTCATAGGTGAAGGGTATTGAAAAAATTCTTGAACCTCAATGGTAGTGAAAACATTCAATGGAGTCATACACATTTCATGGTAGGTCATGCGTTCTATGACTGACCTCTTCTAACTCTTTATAGGGTTGTTGTTCCTCCTAGGAGAGCAATCCTAATTGGGAGACATTTTTGCAAAAACAGGAAGGCCCATGACGCAACATATATGCCTCTTCCACCTATATATGGTTCTCTATGACATGCTTCACTTTTAACAAGCTTCTATTTGGAAGAGTGTACAACTCTTTTTTTAAAGCTTTCCCCTAGACTTCAATTATCAAGCCCTCATAAACTACAAGCTTGATTAATTCCTAGATCTTGAGCATTTCCTCTTTAAACCTTTTCAGGTATGCTTATGTGGACTCATCATCTGCATGAGTGATCGTAAAAAGTTATGTGCAACTTCTTTTTAGTTGGGATGCTTGTGATGAAACACACCACTAGCTTAGTACAAAGTTCACCAAAACTTGTAATGGATCCTAGCTCTAAGTTATTATACCATGCACTTACTGACCTTATAAAGGTTGAAAGGAGGATCTTGTACATGTCATAGCTATCCTCGATGACCAATTCCATGTTGCTCTATATGTTTTGCATATGCTCCTTGGGATCAGTAAGATCATTATAGTTGTCCAAGGTCATTTTAATGGATATATAATCCTCGGGTATGCAAGTATGCAACACTCATCTTGACAAGAGAGAATCTCAAATCTGATGAGGGGTATAGACATCCTCATGCATATACTCCCTCATAGGCTGCTTCTCACTCCTATATTTATAAGGTTTTGGGGAGCTTGAGGTTTCTGATGTGGAATGGTGGTACCGATAGGTAGCCTCTATCTTGTGATGGCCAAATAGGCATCAAGAGTGTTCGCTATATGCATGAGCATTATGATGAAATGAATGCCATCTGGAAGGACTTGCTGGTCATTGAGGCTAAAAGCCCCTAAACACTTTATTCTACCTGAACTCTTTTGGTTAGAGTAATTGTTTACAGGTGCTGGGTGTAGCTTATGACCACAAAGCTGTAAATAAAGGTGATACGGGAGCCAATATTTGTTGAGTTAACAAAATCTAATTTGGCCCTTGAGTCGCCAACACAACCTAGGTAAAGAGATGCACCTAGTTGATGGGATGTTAAAGGTTTGGTTGGGCAGAAGTATTTGCTATGGTAGGAAGGTCTGTCACACGTCCTATTCTAAGAGTTCTTTGATTATCCGCCATTAATAGTGATTAAGGATGTCAAAAACCAATTCAGGGATAACAATCGATGGCTTTTGATCAGTTTCCCATAAACGATATCAATTGATAATATTCCAAAATCCAATATGCTCAGGAATGAGGTTATTTGGTGTTTGAATAATGGTTAATCACACGTTTAAGACAATATTCTCTTCTCTAAAGCTCAAGAAATAGATGGTTAGTGGTAAAAAAACCCATTACCTATAAAACAATCCTTTTAGGTGGGGTTTATGGGCCATCAGATGGTAAAGTTAGTGACTTTTAAGAGATTGCAATCAATGATAAGAATGAGCTTTAAATTCCAAGAACAAGGATGTTTGTTCTTGTTTTTGGATGATAAATGCTTTGAGAATTAACATATGAATACTTAGATAAATGAGAGAAATTGTAAACCCTTAACCTAAATGGTTCAGATGGTATATATAGCCCGTAAACTTTGTCAAGTTGCTTGAATGAAAGGGTTGAAATGTCATTTCCTCCTGATAGTATTGATGAAGGATAAATATTCATTGTAAAACATTAATGAGAGATAAATATTCCTTACACAATATTTATGCTGATGGAAATGTGATAGGCCTTTTAATATACTTATATATACTTAGGAGTGTAGGGATATTATTATTCTTGACATTTAATATTTCATATTACAAGCCATAAGAATAAACAAACACAGCCTCATGACCTAAAATAGAGCTTAGAACAATCGTCAGTCCCATAACCACTTGGACCTGGAATGATGCCAAGTCCAAGAGCGATATGTTTAGCATCTTGGCATACTTATGCCTGTTTAGGCTCAGCGTATAGCTGAATTTAGGGATGTTGGGTCTGACAACTCGCTATACTCATATATACTTAGGCTCAACGCATAACTAAATCCAGGAGTGTTGAGTTTAGCAGCTTGCTAGACCTATATGTAATTGAACTCAGCGTATAGTTGAACCCAAAGGTGTTAAGTCTGAAAACAAGTTAGACTCATGTCATCTAAGCTTGGTATTTTACAAAGCCTCTAGGTATATTGAATTATCACCATGTTTTATATCTTTATAAACATGGACTTAAGATAAAAATGAAATTTAAAAAATGTGTTGAGACACCATAATCCTATAAGGAAAACAATTTGCTATTGTTTTAAGCTTGTTATTTTAACTGACTTCTATTGCCAGGTCACATGAAGATTTAAAGGAATCATATGCACTGTGCCATTTATTTACTACTTTTAAGTTTTTCTAATCTTATCTCTTGTTCCTTTCTAATTCCTGGACTCTTAAGACTAAACTTTAAGTTTCCCTTCAAGATTTCAGCATACATAGACTTATAAGTTGGGACTACCCTAACCAATTTGCAGCGTAACGCCGGCATTACCCCCACCAGCCTCAGAATTCTTATTCTTCCCCAAAATTCAACCTTTTATTCCACTCAGATGCTTATATTTAGTTTCCTCCGAGAAATTATGTTGTTTTTTCGATTGGTATACTCTACGATAAAGCAGATGCTTATAGACTACTGCTACAGTTTAACTAACATGACTCAAAAACCTAACCAGACTCGTTTTATGGTCCTGACTGTCACCACGTATATCAAGCAGACAATCCCATCACCAAATGTATGGTTGTAAGTAGTGATTTAAGTTCACAAGACAATTGAGAGTTTATATATATATAGAAATAAAATGGTAATAAGATGGATAGGTACTTGAAGATAAATGTTTGCCTGCTGATTTTCTGAAAACCTCCAAATAAAAGATTATATCATTGTATCATGATGTAAATGTTTTTTTGGCAAAATAAGCTAATCATTTTCTATCAATCTATCACAGTATTAAAGAACATGAAAATCTTGTAGATGGACAAGTTTCTCTAATAGAATTGGCCAGTCAAAAGAACTACAATAACTAAATCTTCTGCTAATGTTCTTAAGATGAATAAAAGACAGGTGACAAGAGTCAATAGCTCCACTGAGGCATAAAGTTCCTAACATATAGGCCAATAAAAAGATTCTACAATCAGATATCTATTCAGATATTGTAATGGATGTTCATCATTGACAATTCAAGGGTGAAACGAATACGCATGGGCCAGCAAAGATAGAAGCATCCACTCGCCCTCAAAGAAGTAAACTTTGTACTCAGCTATCCTTTTACACGAGGGATAACTTGATTGAGTAATAAAAACAATAATATCTACTCTATAAAAGGATAAAATAAACAAGTGGGAAATTGCTGTGAACCCATCTTCGTTACTCCAGCTAGCACACCATCTTGAGGTAACAACAAAGTAGAGAATTCATCTATTGATTATACCCTTGTTATATATGGTGGCATTGGAGCCTGTATTATGTAATAAATACCCTGAACGTGTTTGGAGATTGAAAGAGCTAATATCTTACATAGTTGCATGGACTGATTAACAATTTTTTATGTTTTCTTGTGCCTTGTTGGTAACTTTTCCATAAACACTTCGATTATCAATATTACTCACCCGCACCGACATTATTTTCTTCTAACCATATAATTAATGCATCTCTGTTAATCATGATTAAGATGTTTAATTTGTTTTCACAGATGTTGATGCTTTAGTGGATGAAATTCAACAAATAAGTTTTCACTAGAGTACACGGTGATAAGATGTGCCAAGTAAGACCATCAACTTTTTGATGGGGAGTGGTAAGAGAATGTTCATTGAACATTAATGAAAGTAGACTAGAAAAATCTGATAGCATACTTTGTTTGCTAATTAAGTGTCGAACATTTTTGCATAAATAAACATGAGCAGAACGTACAAAATAATGTTTAAATATTTAATTATGCTTGCTATTTAAAACAACACTCTAAAGGGAAAACCTAACTTTATGGAGAGAGAGGGTCCCAAAAGCTATAGAAGTGTTTTTTTTTAAAAAAAAAGAAATTAGCATAGTAAACTTAAAATTTAGGTAGAATAACACCGTTTGAAAACGATTTGGTGAAATAACATTTTTTGACCTTGTTACACTTTAGAAGCGCGACATTTAGTAAATGTCGCTATTAAGATGCATGACAAGGTAGTTGTCACACTTTAAAAGTGTGGTATGTTTAAATGTTATGCTTCAGAAGTGCGGCATCAATTCAAATTTAAACTCTCCCTCATACCAAAAAACACATTGACTAGACACAATATTTCTCTCTCAAAACCAATCGATGCCCTTACTATCTCCCTAAAAAACTCACAAAATACATTTATTTTGCCCTTAAAACAACCAAAAACCAAACTCATCCTAGTCTCTAAGCGTCGTTGGATGTTTTTGTGTTCATAATCCACCGTTGCGTTTGCTGTAACCGCCTCCACTCTTTTTCTAGTCCTACAAGTAAGGTAAACATACTACATTGCTATGAATTTGTGTTTGGTTTGGTTGAAATAAAATAATTGTTTAGGTTGGATATAGGGTTTATGGTGAATTTAGAGTTTGTTGAATTAATGATAAATTAGTTAAGAATATTATCAATTAGAATTGATTTGATATAGTTGAACATGAAAATAAGTTAAAATATTTATGAATTAATAATTTCAATTAATTATGTGTTGCGTTTAATTTTGGTTAAGTTTTTGAACTATAAATTTTGTGTGTATTGTTGTAATCAACTAATAATATAATTAACTACGCTTGATGATTTCATGTAAAAAAGCATGAATGCGGTAGAGTTATGATGAATTATAGATTCAATTGAATTGATGATAAGTTGATGAATTTAATATTTTATTTGAATTATATTAATTTTCTATGAATTTGAGTTTGATTTAATGCAATTGAGCATATATCAATTAGATTTTGTATATGAATTATGTTTAATTTTTGGTAAAGTTTGCTTTAACGTTAAATTTTAAGAATTTGATTGAATTTATTAGAATTTTACCAATTAGGGTTGGGGTAATGCAATTTAGTTAAAATTATATCCAAGTGACCAAAATATGATATTTTTTACATAACATCTTATAACATATTTATGTTATGTAATTATGGTGACACTATTGTTCATAATGTAAACAATAGTATCACATACAATGACAAGAATAATTTTTTGTTAAATAGGAATTTGATTGAATTTGTTATGAATTTTGCCAATTAGGGTTAAGGTAATGCAATTTAGTTAAAATTACCTCCAAGCGACCAGAATCTAATTTTTTTTTCACATAATATCTTATAACATATTTATGTTATGTCATTATGGTAGCATTGTTCATGATGTAAACAATAGTATCACATATAATGCCAAGAACAATTTGTTATTAAATGATAATTTAAGCATGTCATATACATAAATGAAAGAAACTATTTGTGATGGACTTGAGTGGAATTATAATGATATTTACAAACCCCGGGATAAAGTAAAAATAATATAGTAGAAATTAAGGTATAATAAAATGAAATAATAAAAATGAATATAAAAAAGTTAAGAAAATAAAAGAAAAAAGGTTTATAGCCAAATATGTAAATTGTTCCAAGACTAGAAATGGTCTACCCGCTTTGAGAAATGACGAGACCGATTTAATAAAACAGTTAGATCGTTTCTCAAAATGGCTGGACCATTTTGGCTACTAGATCTCTTAAAGCCGACAATATACAATCAAGAGAGAAAAATATCATTTTCATTTCTTTTTCTTTCCTTTCATCTTGAAGGATTAGAGAATGATGTTTAAGAGTGAAAAGAGAGTGTTATGAGAGAGAAGAACCCATCCACACTAGAAATCAAAAAAGATCAAAGAGAGGGGAGATTGTATTAGAGAGAGAAAATGAAGAAAAGAGAGGAAGAAGAAGAAGGCTTATGAAAATATTAACTTGTTGGTATTTGAAACTCAAATTGTAACCATGTAAGGTTTCTAAAACCCATCTACATCAATTTGAACAAGAATTACTTGATTTCCATCACAATAATAGCAAAATTGATTAGGGTTCTACTATAAAATTTGGGGGAAAGTTAAATTCAAAGCGAGAACTTCGAACATAACAAGTTTGTGTAAAATTGTTAAATTAGGGCATTGTAAACATTATGGGAATTTATTTCTTTGTCTTTGGTATTGTTGTGTGAAATAAGTGAATAAATAAATAATGGAGGGAAATAAAGATTATGGATAAAAACCTTGATTAACTGCTTTTGAATGAAGGCTAATAATGTCAAAGGACTCTTGACATCGACATTAACGAATGACAAATTAAAGTATCTAAGGTAATTTGATTAGTTATTCTAGGTTTGGATAGATAATGATATCAATAGGTCACATTGATGTCAATATTTATATGGAACTTGATTAGCTGCTCCTGAATAAAGGCTAATGATGTCAAGGGGTTATTGAGTTCGACATTTTCAAATGATGAATTGAGGTATGTGTAAGGGTTTGATTAGTTATTCTGAGCTGGGATAAGTAATGATATTGATGGGTTAAATTAATATCGATATTATTTTTAAAATGTGATTAGTAGATCTCGGGCAAGAGAGACTAATGATACTAGTAGGTTTATTAGCATTGCTATAACCCCAAGGATTGAGAAAATGAAAATGAATGTGATTAAGTATTTCCAGTCATTAGAAAAAGATAATAATATAAAAGGGAATACCTTGATATCAATGGATTGTTAAGATTTAGATTAGATATCCAAGGAATGATAATAAATGATACTAGTGATCTAGTATTAGCATACCCTTAATAAATCCTTCTTGAGATGAAGGGAAATGTTACTTATTAATGATTAACGATGTTGTTTTTAGTATTTGATTGATGTTGTTCCAATGTAATAATTATTTTTATAGTTGGCTTATTTATCATAATGTTTTTATTGCACTTTTCAGGTTCATCTCAGTTACGTCAGGAGTAGTCCTCACCCAATTCTATTTTTATTATTATAGATTATGAATGATATGTATAATTTTGGGTACTGGTTGTAATTAACTTAATTATGTAATAACAACGTTAAATCTCTATTTTTGATGCATGGATACAAATGAGTTCCACTACTATGATATTCTTATAACTTTCTATGCATATGTTTTTATTTTTATTTTCCTTCAGACACATAACTAGTGAGTATATTTATGCAGACATGGGTGAAACAATGAGCACTATTGATATGGTTTGAGATCCATGATGATTGGATCAAGAATGAAAAATGTTAAAATCGATAACTTGGACCTCTCGGTATAGGAGAGACAATGCTTTTATGCATCTGTTTGACAATGTATTACTCATAGACCTTATATGGAGATATATAACATTAATTTTTTTGATGTTTTTTGATGATTTTGATGTCATCACCACATATAACCCCGGATCTGCTGTCTTGACATGCTTGTACAGACATCTATGTCATGCATGCATGAAGGGGGCCAAATAGGTCAGATGGATATTTAATATTTCTTCAGGTATTAATTGGAAAATAAGGTTATAACAATTTACATTTAAAATATTTATTCTTAATGATAAATAATCAACTCATTTTTATTTAATAATAGTTATAGTTTCGGGAGCATCTTCTTGTTGGCCAAACCCACATACTCAGATTGTCGCTCATGACTGTCAAGACTATGAGGGTTACACTACAACTCCCACTAGGATGCAGGTATTACAAAGTTATTTTGCAATATTGACACAACTTTATATTATCTAATTGTAACTTTTAAAAATACAATTAAACTAATATATTTGTAATGCTAGGTGGTGTGCTGATAGAGTATTTGAAAATAATCCAACACTTGTATTGACATTTTATCTGAGCGTGCTAGACAGATAACATGCTATCCAAGTATTTTTTTTTTGAGTCATTTGTTAAATAAAATACTTGACTTCACCGAATTGTATCTGTTTAGTATTTAAGAAACTTCTATTTTAAAGGTCATAAGAACACCTTACTCGGATGAAAGATTGATGGTTGCTCCAGCTATTTGCGCTAATAGGATGAACATGTGGACATTAGTGGTCTAGCTGATTTTTTTGAGATGGTCTAGCTACGTTGCCTAGATCGGGTAATGCACCAATTCAGCTACAAACATCATATTTTGGTCGATATCAATACGAGTGATACTTTGCACCCCATAACTTATTAGGGTAAAAATGATGATTACAACTGGTTAAGCTACAATGGAGCTTATGTATTACAATGAAATGCACAGAGGAATGAGATATTTATAAAGATGTATCATGTGATTACAGATGTTGAGTATTTGATTTGATATATGGATATCACACGTCAAATTATTAGTTCGAACCTAGAGCAGGTTCCTCCACCTGGATACATGCAATATGAGCAACATGCCCAACGAATTCAAAATATCATAAGTAATCTAATTTCTTTATAATTAATATATGTTAAACACTGGGTTTTATGTATTAACCTTTTAATTTAACATTAATATTTTATTAATATCAGGTTGACTTCATGCTATGAGAGGGTCGAGAGGCTGCATTAATGCTTTGTAATATTGACAAAGAAAATAAAAGTTACACCTATATATCCCAGTGGTTCAATGTTTGCCGCAATAGAATTGAAATCTTTGGAGAGATTAACTCTTGATAATGATGTGGTAGAGGACGAGACTACTCTGACTGATGCAGGAGTTGGATCAACTCGTGTTATTGAGGAGCCCAAATCTTCTAGTAGACAACGTAAATGTAATTATATTAGTTATGTTTATATATTTTGAGATTTTAATTACTTGAATGTTGTATTATTAAAGTATTTTAGATTCATTTTGCATGTATATATATTTTTTTATTTTTGCATTTGTAGGGCTATAGTGATAATGAAATGTAAAAATAAATTGAGTTTGATTATTGTAGATTTTTATGGGGTTTTTTAAAAGAGAAAATTTTAAGTGTAGTTTCTATATAGACGAAACTCTGTCTAAATTTTGTTAAAATTATAAAATCATTAACTTTCTAAAACCATTAATTAAATTAAATGTCAAATTAACAAAGTAAATAATAAATCTCATAAAAAAACATTTTTTTTTGCTAGATTTAGATGTTAGGAAAATTTGTTGTTGGGATGGGCAGTAGCTTCATTATCAATCTTCTAGCTTAATCGGTCGGTAAATGGATTTAGTAGTTTAAATAGATTGATCGGTTCACATAAAAACTATAATTTTTTTTGAATCTTTTCCAAATATGTTTTACGCATCAAAAAATATATTTTTGTCTAACTTGTAGACTAAAAACCATACTACTATTAAAATCTCTAAAATTTACCATTCACACAAAAGCTTTCTTCTGTTTTTCAGTGTTAACTGGCCTGCTGGTGAAATTGATTAATGTGAAACAATCGACTAATTTATAAGAAAATTTAATTAAATATCACGCTTTTGAATCGCAACATCCTAAAAATATAAATATGCTATTTTGTAAAAAAAAAGAGAGGTTTTTTTTGCTATTGTGTTACTTCGTCATCTATTTGTATTTTTGCATGCTAATTGACTAATTTATCCCTATAAAAAGGTAGGTAACATATGTTTACTTTTTAATCATTGTACGGTACAAAGCAGCCAGTTGTTTTGCTTGGAATGTTGTTCAGGACGTAGTACACTTATAAGATCATCTCCATAATAATGAAACAGAACACGAGGGATCTTTTTTCTGCAGTTAATCCTTTCTGAATTGGAAAAAATATGGGGTTGTGGTGCGCGCGTGAAAGGTAAAATTGTAAGGTCTGGTTGTGGCTTTAGCTTGGAGTTGGACCACCTAACTCAGAGCCCTCTGTGCAAGTTGGTGGAGAATAAACAGGGAAAGAGTAATAATCTGCATAAAATCTCAACAGGTGCAGAATCCTACCAGGGATTTCCACTATGTTGTTCTCTATTTCTCTATTGGAATTTATCTTTTAAGGTTCTAACTCAATATAATTTCTAACTTGGAGTTGGTCCAATGGTTCAAAACGCTTGTTTGCATCATCAAGATAGTCATGTTTCGAGTCGTGAAACTGTAGTTTTATTTGGTTGCAACTCTACTTTTAGCACTACCCGCTGAGATATTCCAACCTTTAGCTCGCCTGAAATAATTGGGTGATGTATCATACCATAAGTTCGAGATAGCCTATCTATACTCATTTTATGAATCAAAAAACAATCAATATAATTACCCTTTGGTTCAACAACATAAGAAAGTTCCTAGTGAACTAAACCACGTGAATTTTGATGGAACTAAGTTTATTTGCAAAATACGAGAGGATTAGCGCTCCACTTGTTTTGGTAATTATTGATGTTTGTTTTATTAGTGTATGAATTGACAATGGTTAGAACTTAATTAGATGTTAGATGTTATATTTTCTATCATATGATGTGTATTATAAAGATAGACAAGGACTTAATTGTGTTGTTAATTAATCATTGAAGATACTGATTCTCCTACGTTGTTGCTCCACTTCAATATTTTGTGGTTCCGAAGGAGACAAATCATTAAAAATTCTACTGCATTTGCTAGATTTCTTTGCAACTAGCCCTACCCCACCTCATCACCCCCTTCACCTCCGCCTATAAAGAGCAGGCATCGCCACCTCTATTGCACATATCAACCTCTTGACTTGCAATCTCTTCTCTTTTAAACTCCCTGTACTCACCCTTTTCATCATCTTTTGCCCTTGCAGCAAGCCTCTCCATAACCTACACCAAAACATCATTCAAACAAATGGCATCAAGCTCCGTGTCCTCTCGCGGTTCGGGCTCGTGGACTGCTCAGCAGAACAAAGCCTTTGAAAGGGCTTTGGCTGTTTATGACAGGGACACACCCGACCGTTGGCATAATGTAGCCAGGGCAGTTGGTGGAAAAACTGCTGAAGAAGTGAAAAGGCATTACGAACTCCTCGTGGAGGATGTCAAGCATATTGAGTCAGGCCGAGTTCCCTTCCCTAATTACAGGACTACCGGGGCAAATGGCCACTCAAAGACTGGTGAGGAAAAGATGTATATATATAGCAGTTTATAAAACCGAAGTAAAATCACAATAACAAATGCATATTTAGCTACTCAAAGACTTTATAGCTAACCATGTCATGCCACGATTAAGGTATCTGAATCTAATAAAGTGAACTGTTATGGAGTCACTACTGCTGTCTAACTCTCTAAATTTACATGGATTCTCTAACTCTTTATTAGTGTTTTACACTTCTAGAAGGGATTGCTCAACAGTATTAATATTCTTTTAGGAGTAATTTTTCTTGCTTTTTGAGAGCCAAAACCACCTATATATATATATATATATTGATTTTCAAATGTAAAAAACTGTGCATCTACAATCCAAACCAAAATCACGGTTCCATCGACAGGAATAAAAGTTCATGGAGACTGACCTTAAATGGTTAAAATTACATGCAGAAAGCATGTTCCTATCAGAGAATAATAAGATATTGTAGGAAATTATTTGCAAATTAACTCTCAAATTATATTTTTTTGAGACCCCACAAGCACTTTTCACGTGGCTTCGATGGAGTGATTTTGACAACTAAATTATGAATTTAACAAGCAAATATATATATAGCTTTCCAACTTAAAAGCTTACAGTTCAGTGGTATTTCTCTTTCACGAGTTTGAGCCACGGCAAAACATAATTTCTGGACAACAACATAAACTTAATGACCCCCCACAAAGATAAATAAATAAATAAATAGTAACAATAACCATATATTAATTAGAATTATCGATCACAAGAGAGGACTAAATGTGCTGATCTTTTTGTTTTGACATGCAGGATGAAAAACATGAAGCTCCAGTGAGCTATAGCTCTACGAACTTCATGTTTCCGCAGCAATATAGATTCACTGCTTTCTGCTCCTCCTATTACTATGCTCCACTCATGAGCTAGCTCTAGCTGTCACAGGTTAAATAATTTCAAAAGAGCACTGATTTTGATTGAAGAATCAAAACCAGTGATTCTACCCTTTATTTTATTATTCTAGTTGTCATCTGTTTTAAATTATTATCGTGCTGCTAATATAAGCACTTAATAAATGTATCAAGGAAGAAGGTATCTTGAATCTTTTGATGATTCTAATCCCTTCCTCATCATGTTCTAAGTTTCTAAGCAATGAAATATATTATTATTTTATGTTTTTTAACCTTTATGATCAGTGCTTGCATTTACTCTTCCAGTAGTATATATAATGCAACATGAAGTTACTATATGGACGAAAAATATGTCGAGATCTAAACTATATACAGTATATAATGGTCCTACCTCTAGTTTTTGAATAATTGGAGGACAGAATACAAACCAACCAATAAATTAAAGATAATATATATGGGAATAGAGAGGGTTGCGTGTGTTAAAGCAAATAGAGAGGAGGGTAGCGAATGAATAGGCGGGATTCGGGAATATTAATTATTTATTTTAAAAATTCCTGTGCATATATATTTAATATTTCCTAATTCTTTGTGATTAAACAAAATATTTTTTATTTTCAAAAAACTATATATAGATACATGGAGAGACAGATCAAAGGCATTAGAAATTGAAAGGACCAGTAAATGAAAAGAGAGGAATGCTAATTTTGTGGAATATGCTTTGATCTTTCTTTGAGATTACTTTCCAAACAATCTCATATACATTGATGAAAGAGTCCCGCGCTATGATCCCATAAATGCAACCATATCCACGGCATGGCATGTTCCTTTAGGGTTAGCTAGCTAGCCTAGGCATCCAATGTTGGCTCAGATACTTAATCAAATAAAGAACAGGAAGAAATGATCATAAGTTGTTGTAAAGAATCCCATGTAACCTTCTTACCGACAAATTATTTTAAGGTAATTTTTCTAGTTATATATAATATCATTAATTATTAAGAATTGGGGAAGGTTCTCAAAATCCCAGTTTTTTTGTAAAATCATATCAACATATATTTATTATGCAAAATCATATAAAAATTAAAAAAATAATAAAATTAAATTAAAATCATGTAAAATCAAGTAAAATCATGATTTTATTATCGATTTTATAATTTTACAATAATTTTGAATTTTGAATTGTTATTTTTTCATTGTATACCTTGTATTTACTCATTAATGCATGAGCCTCACAAAGACTTGTATCTATAGATTTTTTTTTAATTAATAGTGTGAGGATTAAGAAAATATAGTCCTGTTTAAACTCTTCCTAACAAATAAAAACTACATATTATGAGTTGGAATTTTTTTTAAAATTATTTTATAGGGATATTTTCACAAATAAGAGTGACAAATCATACTTTAAAGTCTGATCTATACACCATGTGTTTATGCCTAAATACTATAGTTTTTTAAACAAGTTTACAACATTATAATTTATCTATAGAAAATTCTATAACTTATTTAAGATATGATCTAATAAGAAATTAGACTTCAAGACTAAAACAAAGTCATACTTTGAATTCTTTGATTTATTCGTTTTAGTTCATATAAAGCTTACAATTCTTTATTGATCTACTTGTTAAAATTCGTGGTGTGTAACAAACAATATCTAAAATTTATGAAAATATAACGTATATTAATTTAAAAGAAAGTATAACAATATTTAAAATTGATGTATTATTCATCAAGAGAAAAGATATCATATGCTAGAACACTATAAATGATCATGGAAAGAGTATTGAAATTGATGTTAATTAATAAGGGAGCATAATTGTGTCTATTTTCTTAAATGTGGAGTCTTACCAATCACTTTTAATTTTTTTTCTTAGATCTTGTAAGGTAAGATTTTATCACGTAAGAATAAATACACCACATCTTTATTGATGAAATTACTTATTATTTGTATAAACTTCTTTGAATGAAGAAAAAAAACTTTATAATTTTATAATTTTACGATTTAAAGACTTATTATATGCTGCACTTAGTGCTGCTTTAAGTTACATGATGCCAAACAATCTTTACCACTTGAAGAAATGATAATATGCCAAGTCTCGAAGACGATTTGCCATATATTTAGGCCTAAGTTAAGACTTCAGAAGGTTAATGATAGGATAGTTTCCAACCTTTAAGATAAGAATGAGAAGTATCTGGATTGTAAGAGATGCATGTTCCCCATGGCCTTGTCTTTATATCACAGGCGAAGAACTGCCATTTGGCTCTAAACCTCACCCTAGCTAGCAAGTTCCATCCCCAAATTCCAAATTACTTCCCTGCCCACGTGACAGAAAATCACAAAAATGAAAAGAACATTAAATTAATCTGTTTGCAATTTAAAAACAAAAAACTAAAATTAATTCATCAAACTTTTACTGTACACGTACTCAGTTTAGATTTGCATAGTAAATGGGAGATTTTGCCCCTGCTACGTAAAATCATTTAGCTCAGTTACTGGGGTAGTTCATCTTTTTATTAGGATATAAATGTTATTATTAAATTTATGTGGGATATAATGGTCAAGTCATACTGTTGTTGTACAGTAAAATTACTAAATTATCTTTAAAAATTGTTTTCATTTAATTAGCATGATGATACATTTTTTGTTTTTTACTTTATTTTAAAGATTGGAATGATTAAATTAACTCTAAAATCATATTTTCTAAACCTTATGCCCGAGGGTGTTTCTGTCATGTTAATGAGTTTTTTTCTTATTATTATTAAGTTGGCTCTGCGCTTTTCTAACGACGCATGAGCTGTCTTTGGTGAAGGAACACTAGCTTCTGCAATGACGTTGAAAGCGCCACGACACCCCCTTCCACGTGGGACGACACACGTGGTGGTTACGATGATGGTTTGTCATCGGCCGCCCTTTCCTTTTCTTTTCTTTTTCTTTCTCTCCTCCCATTTGAATTTCGTGCTTACAATTAAAAAAATTAAGTTTGCCCTCTTATGTTATGATATTTCAGGTTTGACCCTCAATATTTTGATTTCTAACTTTGATTCTTAGTTTTTTTATCAGATTTTAATTTGTTTTCAATTTTATCTTTAAATCCATTATCTTATATATTTTTTTTTTCAAATTTGATCATCGTTCTCTTGTTATTTTTTTTTATTATTCTTTAGTGAATTTGATTTTCTTTTTAATTTTTCTCTTCAATTCAAAATTCAATGATATTTCAGGTTTAACCTTTAATGTTTTGATTTTTAATTTTGATTCTTGGCCCTTTTATCAAATTTTAATTTGCTTTGAATTTCATCCTTAGATCCATGATATTGATTTTTTTATTTGGTCATCATTCTCTGAATTTTTACTTTTTATTCTATATTCTTTTGTTATTTTGTTTTTTTATTTTTCTTCTATGATGTCAGAGTCTTGAATTTTTTTTCTTTTTTAAAATACACTGACAGTGCTTGAGCATCACTTTTTTACACAACAAAAAATTCAGCCCAGTTCATGGTGAAGCGTAAACCACTTATCTAGTATGCACTACGATGGTGTTTGACATTGTGGTCCAACCGTATTTTTTAATATTCTTAATGTCAAAATGACTTTTTAGGTGCTTTTGGATTGTTTTGATATATTGTTGTAAAAAATAATTTAAAAATATTATTTTGATGCATTTCTAAGTGAAAAATATTTTAAAAATTCAGCTCAGTTCGTGGCGAAACATAAGCCATTTATCTAGTATGCATTAAGATGGTGTTTGACATTGTGGTCCAACCGTATTTTTGAATTTTTTTAGTGTCAAAATGACTTTTTATGTGCTTTTGGATTGTTTTGATATGTTGTTGTCAAAAATAAAATAAAAATATTATTTTGATGCATTTTCAAATAAAAAATACTTTAAAAAGCAACATTTACCACATTTTCATATAAGCACAATCCCTAACCAATCATTTATATTTGAATACTAAGGAATTATACACACACCTTAACTTTATAATAAAAAAAACGAGTTTAGTTTCGTGAAGTCTTGGTTATTAAACTCGGACCCAACCTAAGGCCGACTCAAGACTTACTTGTCTTGGGATTTGGTTCAAATTGAGTTTCATAATAAATAAGAAATTGATTTAGTATGATTCGGTCAAAAATTAGAATTAATAACTTGTGATTTAATTGATCTGATTAAAATCTATTAATTTTTTTTTTGAAAAAATTAAATGATGTCACTTTTTTAAAATTAATTTAATCTACCTAATCTATGATTAGTCATGTTTTGAATAACCCCATAATCAAGTTTAATAACTATCAATACATGACCGAAGCTAGAACGGAGAAGAGAAATGATAAAACTCCTTAAAAAAAAGAGAGTCTGTGGTGCCAATTGGCGCATAGTCCTAGTGGGTTTGGCCTCGCGAGTGACTACACTGCTTATGATCGGTGTTCTATATAATGCTAGTAGGCTTAGAGCCCTAATGTGATTGGGCATTGAGATTATTATAATTGTGGGTTTGGTTCGGATGATTTAGACAAGATAAGAAGTTATGAAGTTCAAACTATATTAGAGGCAATACATGTTTAGTTCTTGACTTCATGCCCAATAGAAAACCATCTGAAGATGGCTACAATCATGTCTGATACTGGTTTTATGAATGAACAATTGTTCTACTCCAACCATTATGACAGCTAATGCATAGCGGCTACTGAAAAATGGAACTAGGCCTGGCACAGCGTTGCCGGTAAGAAGAGAGTTTTGTTGCAGTACCTATACCTGGTGCTTATAAAGCTGGCAAGAATGTCGAAAGCGATCTTCGAGGAAGAAAAGTGGTGGAAAGCTTATCGGCGAGCTTGTACATATTACACATGTTGAGATCTTTTCTTTGGCTGGTGCTTTGCCAGTCTAACGGAAGAGGTCCTCGACCTTCCCTTCTTCACGACAAGCCTGGTTAATTGCACGGCCATTGATCATGTTGAGATGACATTACCTTAGACTCTGCCTCCAATTGAAACACAGAAAATTGCCGTTTCCTTGATAAGGATAAGAGTGAATGGGGAAGGAAAGGTATAAGGCTGATCCGGGAATTTTCCAACTCTCAGTTTGCATTTGAATTCAAACTTGAAAACAATAAAATAGAAGTAACTCATAACTGCAGTAACGGGAGAATCCAGTTTACTGCATTTTTACCCTTCCGACTTCACAGCTACTTACCATGGCATCAAAATCAAAGTGGCACAATTCATATGAAAATAAATTTCTCGGATTGTCCCTTCACCTGGAGATTAATTGGAAAGAAGAAAAATACTTGCCATGACACCTCTGTGATGCATCGAATTCAAAATTGAATTAATGATAAGGAAACACGTGAAAATACACCAAGGCCCAGAGCATTGAGAGTATAGCCGTTTAAACGCGCAAACCAACAAACCCAACTGAAGCAAAACTAGACAGGAAACTTGCAAGTGAAATGCATCCTCTGGCATGCTAGCCCACCAAAATGTTGCAGCTAAGGCAACCATTTACGACAGCAACAGAGGCATTGCAAAACCAAACTCATTCCATCACTTTATGATGCCAGAACTTTGTGAGATTGAAAGATGAACTTCACCGGGTAGAACCTCCGAGCTTTCGAGGTGTTGGAAACGCTTTGCTTTAATAACTTCAGGGGAACAAAAACACTCAAGCTCTAAGATGTCCTCAGTAGAATTAAAACTTTATGCATTTAACAAGTCAAACCGAACAGAGTAGTGATAATAGATTATCAAGCTGCACCAAATGTCATTACCATAACTGAAACTAGCGTTTAACTATGAGCTATTACAATAAGGATGAAGACATTCTACTTTGCCACTGTAGTTTGGAGAGGCAAAGAACTTTCAACTTCCTTAGCATCACCACTCCTCTCTGCAACAATCTTTGACATTCCAAACATCTGAAAATAAAACCCAAGTCTTAGGTCAGCAACCAATGCACACACTCTCCGATTACACTATAAAAAGAGTAGCACATTGTCAGTTGGCAATTAGCAATTAAACATTGAACATGGAGCTGGGAACAAACCTTCTTGATAGTCTTCGTAAAACAATCCTTGTGCTCATCCATAGATGCATGAATGAACTCATCGATGTGATCCTTCAGATCCTCCAAAAAAGTGGCATCATCCTTCTTCTTCCTTCGGCATGAAGTGATGGCCGGATCCAGGGCTGCAGATGACTGCTGTTTTGCTGGTTCACTTTTTTGTGTTTCCATTTGAGATTTTTCCTGTCATACACGAATTAGTTCATCACAATACTACAGAGTAAAGTTTAACAGGTTCTACAAATCCTGCTCCCACTCTACACAGAGTCATGGTGACGTAACAACATGGAAATATTAACCAAAAAAACACAGGAAAATAATAATAATAAAAAAACTAACGATACAACATAACATCAGATTCCTGCTTTTAGTCCTTGCTCAGCTATAAATATAAATAGTTGAAAAGAAAACAGAACAAAAAGGGGTTCTAGCTTCATCGATTTCCAAGTTGAGGCAGGCATTCATGAACAAAGACTTCCCTCATCCTTCCTCACGTTGGACTGAAAGATCTCATTAAGTATTCCAGAATTGAAATGGCTTTTACTAGTAATTTGATCATCACTTACAATCTAACCAAAACCCGAACTTGCAACAGGAATACTAATTTAAATGGGCCAAATAGCCAAAATTAATAGATAATATAAACAACCCTTTTCGTAATATAAACCTTCAATACAATTTTCTCCCTCGATTCTCAAAACCCACACACTCACAACCGATGACCTTCGACTCCGCACAAAATCGACACTTATAGCAGCACACACATTAACTTCCAGCTTTTACGACAGAAAAGAGAACACTGAGTGCAGTGTGCCCGGTGATTCAAGAGCGTGTATGACAGCTTTAACTAACTATCATCGATTCTGTTTTGTATCCTAATAAACTGATCTAACATTAACTGCATCGAACAGGCACATAAAATACAATTATTATTAATCGCACTAAACCGAAAAAGAAAAGGAGACTAAAGAAACATACCAGGAGCAAAACCCAGTAACAATTGAAGCACGAATTGGTAAGAAATTTAGTCTGAATTTACGGATGGAAATATCCAGAAAGAATCGCTTCCTTTTTCTTGATTTGTTTGTTTATAACACAGTGATTTCTTCGTGAACTGGAGACATTTAATAAAATACTCCCGTCTTGGAAGAGAAGTCAGGCAGGCCTCTAGTTGCTGAATATGGTTTAGGTCCTGTTTTGGCTGGAAAATAATTTTTTTAAAAAATAAATTTTGAAAAAGTAAATTATTTTTTAATATTTAGTAGTATAATGAAAAATAAGTTGGAAAACACTTTTTAGTATTTATTTATCTCATGAAAAATTAACTGGAAAAAAACTTATTAATGTTTTATTTTTTAAAATTTATTAAAATAATGAGGAACAAATCTTACAAATTAAAAATTTGAATAAGAATGAAATTGAAAAAAAAATATAATTTAATAAATTATTTCAAATAAAATAAATAATAATCAAAATAATAGAGATCAAATCTAAAAAAATTAAAAAATTAAAAGATGAAGAAATTAAAATAATAATAATAATAATAATAATAATAAACATTTTATAAATTATTTTAAATAAAATAAGTAACAATCAAAAGAATGAGGATCAAATTTGATATATAAAAAATTTCAATTAAAAAATAATAAGGGAAAAGTAAATAACAATTATAAAAATAAGGACCAAAGTTAATATAAAAATTAAATTCTAAGGGATGAAATTGAAAAATAAATATTCAAAATAAAATATATATAACAATTAAAAGTTTGATGATCAAATTTGATATAATCAGCAAATAATAATATTTTTAAATTTTTCATAACTTTCAAAAAGTGTTTTTTGTCCAAAATAAAAGGAAAATATTTTCATAAAAATAAAATCAAATTTTTCTTGGACTGAAAAGTATTTTTCATTGATTGAAAAGTGTTTTTTTTAGCAAATGTTTCTAATAACAAACAAATATAAAAAAATTAAAAAAATAATTTCTCATAAACTATGTTTAGAAAACAAATATACCCTTAATAAAAAAAAAAGAGACTTTTCTGTCTTGGAAGAGAAGTCAGGCCTTTAATTGTTGAATGTGGCTTAGCCTAGTACAGATGAATGGTGAAGAACTGATTAGACTTGAGCCCTTCAAAAATGTTTCCTTTTGGGCTCGGGTCGCCCATTGACCCAGTTACATGTGGTCACCAGAGGGGCCATGCCCGGATTTGTATGCATGGCCAATCGTTTTATAGTCTACCAGTTAAGTACCGCCACAGCTAGTCCCCCGTTACACCACACGAAAGCCCACACAGTTTAGAGACCGAGACCGTTTGGTGTTGTGAAAATAAATAAATATATTTTTTTTATTGAATTACATATATAATTACATTTTAAGTCTTGATTTTATAAAAGTTAAAATAATATTTTTTAATTTATAAAAACTTGGTTTTTATTTATTTTATATGCAAAGATCTATTTTACAATAATTTTAATCAAATATATTTTTTTATCTATTTTTTAAATCACAACTAAAAATATATTTTTAAAAATACAATAATAAAAATTACTATAATATTAAACACACACTAAGACAATCTAATTTAATTTTTTCAAATGGCATATCCCTGGAGGTCTATCATTGTAAGAGAATATGCTACAAGTGGCATATCCCTAACGCCTATCACTTTTTTAAGAGAATATGCTAGTAGTGAATTAATAAGGTATCTAAGTGTTAGATACCTGTTATTTTTTAAAATATTTATTGTTATAAAATATATTAAAATAATATATTTTTTATTTTTTAAAAAATATTTTTAAAATCAATATATTAAAATAATTTAAAAATATAAAAATTTAATTTTAACAATTTCTTTTTTTAAATTTCATTAAACATAGTTTGAGACTACAAAATTCCACGCAGATATTATATAAGACATGTGGCAGGCATAGACACATCTTTAAAGGTTGAGTGATAGAAGCATAGTTTTAAGACCTGAGCTGGTGGCTAGCCTTGTTCAAGGCTCGGGTTTCGGGTTTTGACCGGGTTACTGAGTCGGCCGGGTCAATTCTTTTTTTTTTTAAATCAAAATGACGTCGTTTTAGTAAAATAACAAAAAAAAAGTCAACGAGTTTACAACCGGATCTTGCCAGGTTAACCCACCATGTCAATAGGGTCACAACATGTTTTTTCTTTCCTCGTTTTTTCTTCAACTAGATTTAATTTCAGCCACGAAATAATCAGATTTTAAATTGATCTACCGGGCTGAACCGGTTTCAAAACGAAGGGGTGCAAAAAATCATTTGCAGTGCGTATCAAAGACGCATGTGGCTATGGACCTTTATTTTATTCCTGCGAACTTTCCAGATGATCTAATACGGGACATGAAGTATTAAATTAAGGTTGACAGTAAAACGGGTCAATTTGTACATTTTAATTAATTTTATAAGTTTTAAAATTAATAATTATATAAATTTTTAATTATTTTAAATAGTATTTTTATACTTTATTACTACGGTTGTGAATTTTACTAGATTGAGTTTTTGGAATATACCGTTATGTTATCATGTTGTGATATATTTTATACTTGGACTGTCTTTAAAAATTTAATAATTTTAAGAGGTTGACTTCGTGGCTAATAATTTGTTTCATTTCTTAAGTTTTTGTGTTTAAATTTTGGAGTCACCTCTAATTTTTCTTGTATGCAGCCGGCCGAAGTGGGAGTGCGTCCCTAGAATAGTCTATTAAGAGACTAATGCACGAGAGTTTTAAGAGAAAAGTTATTTTACTTGGTTATTATTATTTTTATTTAGTTTAGAAAAAGTATTTTTTTTCTATGGTGATTTTACCCTTTTCTATTTAGTTTAGAAAAAGAAAAATAATATTCGATCATTATGAATTGAGGTTCTTGTATTTCATCATATTCGATCATTAATTTATTTTCTCTTGTTATTATCTTTTTACTTGTACTTCTGCCTGTTCTAGAGACTTAGTCTTGATTGATGCATAAGCTGCTTTGACAATGCATTTGTTGTAAAAAAAAATAATCCAACTTAATATATGGATGAGGTGTATCAATTAAATAAAAAAGAACAAACCTAATTCTTAAGTGCTACAAAACTTTAACCTCAGGGAGTTGGTTTGATGGTTAAGAAGATTTGTAAAATCCTTAACATTTAGAAAACAATTTCAAAATAGTGTCTTTTTGGATAATCCAAAAATCATGATAAGTTTTTTTAATTCATAATTCATGATCACGTGTTACCCCGTTTTAAATATTTAATATTTTATCAAAATTTTAGAAAAGTTTTCCCGGATTATACAAAATTATCAACATCTTTATATATATCATAAGTTAATATCACAATCATGATCCAACCATTTTACCTTATCCCACCTTAATACAACTCAAGAATAACATACTTTTAATTTTTTGTGAAATATAAACAATCTAGGCAAGAAAATTAATCAACTCAAGACTTATATAGCATGCTTAATTAAATAATCCAAATAAACTTTAAAATTTAGAAGATGATCATATTTAGAGTTTTATCTTAATTAATATAGATTTCAATATTGCTTCACAATATTAACAAAAGAAATACAAGGTAATGATATTCATACTACTATAAACATGATTATAAGTCCAAAATACAATACCAAATTTATGATACATATAAATTTAACATCTATAGATTACAATTTTTATATCTATAACAAAAGACGGCACCACAGAAATGTATTAATCGGGCCTCGTGTAAGCAGATCCTGACAATTAAATCATTTCATCATGTTAAAATGCAACACAACAATTATATATATATATATATATATATATATATATATATATATATATATATATATATATATATATATATATATTCAACTTATTAGATCAACATTAGTGTCATCATTTTCAACTCTCGTATAGTTAAGACAAGTTAAATATTCTGACAATCAGAAATACTCATGCTACTGGCCCCTCCCGATCAACTAGTCTAATAAATTATCCCAGTCATCTGAACACAGATGCTACTAGCTATTTTTTCCGTTAGCTAGTCTAATTTCACCCTTTTTTATGTCCATATCACTATTAATAAATAGACAATATCCATAAAAGAAATTGTAGTTGTACAATTATAGGAATTTCTTATAATAAGTGAAGGTGAAGGACACCTAGCCCTTTTTTTTTTTTTTGTAAAAACCTCATTTTAGAAAATCTAATAAAACAAATTATCATGAATAAATTATGAAAATACAAGGTAATTTTTTTTTCATTTCTTGCAGGAATTTTGGCAAAGTTTTCTCTAAAAATTTGAAAGAACGTATTTTTGTTATAACATCCAAGTCATTGACTTAATTTTTTACACTTGAAAAAAATCTTTCTAGTTACTTGATCCAATTATTTTGGATGATCATAATCACGACAACTATAATATAAATCATGATTTCTCAAGCATGTTAATATATTTTTTTTAACATGTGTTTATCTATATCATTTCTAGAATCGTAGAAATATAAACATTAATATTCATTTGTCAAGGTAGTTTCTAAATAATTTTATTAATAATTCTAAATTCAACATTATCTAAGTAATTTATGGAACAATGGTAAAATAATCTATAGTGAGAATTAACTAACACACTTTTAACCTAAAATGTAAAGTAAATACAAAATAAACATGTATACATGTTTATCTACATAAACATCCCAAAAGTTTAATAGAGGACATTAGTTAATAATTACATTACGGTACATTTTAAATACAATTCTACCTAATAGATAACAAAACAAGTACAACTTCAACTAAAATGTTACTCCTGTCTCGGGAGAGATAAACCTGTAAACAAACATATATAATAAGGTTCACATATCAAGTTTATTTATTTCAATCATAATAACAAAAGGTAAAAATTATTGTTTCTCATTAAACCAAATCAATATTATTATTCCTTTTCATTAACTCATTACATGTAAATTTAATTTTATGATATCAGACACTATAATATCCTTCCTTACCAATAACCTGGGTCAACCATTCAATGTCAATATCAATTCCAAATTGATATCATTAGTTATTATCACAAAGATAACTAATTAAGAGTATGCCAATACCATTTATTTTGGTATCATTAGTCCTACATCTTGTATAACTAATTAACCTTTTTAGGTAATGCCAATACCAATGTAACCTCACTGACATTATTACCTTCTATAACCTAGAATGATTAAGTTCATGATAATATTGATACCAACATAATCTTTTTGCTATCATTATTCTCTATAATCCAAAAAGCAAATCGATCCATGTTAATGTCGATATCAATATAATCTTGTTGATATCATTAGCCCCCATAACCCAGAAAGCTAATCAAGTTCATTAAAATTTTCCTTTATGTCTTTTAGGCTAAATGTCGATATTAATAAAATCCTATTGACATCATTAGTCATCAAAATCTTAGAATAGCTAATCAAGTTTTTGTCCATAATACTTATTTACGAAATGTCAGTATTAGTCTAGTGGATATCATTAACCTTCATATAATGGACATCAATTCAAGTCATACTTAATTTTTTTTTCTCTTTTCTTAAATTTATGATACTTTCCATACATTTTATGGAATTTAAAGAATTTAATACCACAATGTAATAATGGTAAATTCTTCTTTTTATTTTTTAAGTATAAAAATAAAATACTTGTCTGCTTAACATGTTGATCCTAATCCTCCTGTGCTCTAAGGTCTAGTCCCAACAATCTACAAGATTATTGCATTACCATCATTTATGTCGATTTTGGATCCATACCTAGATAAAAAAAATAACGCATTTTCAATTATTTCCACATATACAATATTTAACATGCATAGTCCATACACATCATCAACCCAATACAATTTCTTTCTAAAAACATATTTACATGTTAACTATATGGATAAATCTTTACATAGAAACCCAAGGGTTGCTCCTAATTCTCACTCATTATAATTATTCACCATACACACAACTAAGCATGATAGTTTTCATTTTTTTTTCTTCTAAATCCATAACAACTCATCATAATTAAGTAAAGATTAAAAACCAACCCCATTATTTCTCCTAATGGCCCTTAGGCCAAATATGTCTTCTAATAAACCATAAGTTCATTTTTGTTTTTTCTTCAAATTTTTGTATCAGTTCATCATAATTAGGTATTAACATAACCTTTCATATCATGTATACAAGCAAATTTAAAAAATTTATTCCCTCTACTTTGGTGATCTATTCGACCGAAACTTATTATGAAGAAGATGGGTAATTATTTTTCTTCAATTTTCCTAATTCTACACTTGTCCTATAATTTAAAAAGTGTTCATCAACATATTTTTAGGATCAAACTAACAATTCAAGCAACTAAATCCCTTAAACCTCATTTCCTTCATTCACGTAACATGCCTTACAACTCAAAAAAAAATCAATAAACTGTTTTAATTGATCCTAAGGCAAGAGTTATTACCTTTTTACATGAAGTAATAAAAAAGAAAAGCTTGATTTCTTCTTCTCCTTTCCTTCTCCCTCCAATCCACCAATTCTTCTCCTTTTACTAAGCTTTAAATTCCCTTAAATTATACAAGTAACCTCCCTAGATCATCCAAACACTCATTTTAATCCTTTAACCTAAGTGTTTTCATGTGATATTTGGAAGAATTTTGAAGAAATTAGGATTATTTCCCTTCCCCTCTCCAAATCAATATGGTTAGTTTCACTTGGCTTTCTTAATTCCAAGATCTCTATAATTGCTACAATACCACTACAATTTAATTCGAGTGTTTTTGTTCAATCAAACATCTTGTCTCGGTCCGTTTTAATGATTAACCATATTTAAATGTTTTAGTCCTTAAAACTTCAATTTTAGTTATTTTTCATTATCCTAATTATTTATTTATTTCTTATTTTTTTTTAAAATCAGGGGTTTACACCTTTCCTCCATTTCTTTCAAGATTGGCTGAATATTTCTTATGAAAAAAAGGCATGAGTTTTTCAACAATTTCTTTCCATTTTCTTATTACCTATTTTTAAATTTCATCACCCATTATATTGACACAAAAACACATGCCTACCTAATTAATTTATCTAACCTCTCTAAAAATCCATATTGGCCAAAAGTTTCATTTAAAGGTGACTTATCCTTTTCTCATTTTTTTTTAATTGTAGATTAGTCCTCACCTTTATGTTAAATACTTCGATTTACACCACTAAAATACATGTTATGTTAATTAAATCAACCAATCCCATCTCTATACTCAAAACTTTGGCTAACACATACAGAGGGGAAAGATACCAAACTTTCTTCAAGTCATTTTATCTCTAAACCAACACAATAATTCAAGAACAATAAACTCAATTCTTTTTTGGCTAAAACTTTTATTTAATAAGGTCATAAGTTTCTTTACAATTTTCATGTAATTTTTCTTCATATGCATTCATCAAATATAATTTCTAACTCAACTATCACTGATCTTTCTATTATTAAGAACAAAACTCATCCTCTTCTCCTTATTTCTTTATTGGTCGAATATTGGTCCTAAAGACCTATAAGTTCACTTTTTTAATTTCATCATATCTTTAAAGTTTAATCATACTTATTTAACATTCCTAGCATAAATTTAATCACTTATACTTACCCTTTTAATTAAAGGAAAATTCCAAGAAAAAGATGGAACCAAGCTTTTTCTTGGAGCTTAAAAGGGAAGAGTTTTAAAGTTTAATCACACTCAATAAATGCACCAAACCCTAGCTTATATCATCCAAAGTTTCATTCTAATCACCTATACTAACCCTTTTAATTTTAATTTCTCAAGAACTTTGGAGGGGAAAAAATCAAGAACCCTAAACCCCACTATCTCCCTTTGATTTGTCGGTCTTAATACCAAAAATAGTGCTTTATGCTTTAATTACACATTGAACCCAATTGTTTCTTGTATTTTTATTCACCCTACTAACTATTTATCTCTTATAATTTAGTTCTATTTTGGCCCTTTTCATTTCAATTATCCTCACCCATTTTATACAATTAAATTTCCTTAAATTTAAGTTAACTCATTTTATCTCTGGGTTAAATTTTAATATTTTATTAACTCAAAAAAATTCTAATCAAGGTCTTACAAGATTTGTATTTTTCTTGACATTTTAAGTTTGAAATTTAGAGGCAACACTTAGAGAATTTTATTAGATTCCTCTAAATATATTAGATTGATGTGAATGATGCATCATTAAGATCGTCTAGGAAGGAACATAGTCATGATGGGCATGCAAACTAGTCCAAAAATATTTTTATAATAAGAAAGAATAGGTGAAACCTTGGTTGCTTACTCACCATTTTTGTTTTTATTGAAAACATAGTATTCGAGTAAAAAAAGCTATTAGATCAAGTCATAGATCATCCAGTTGTCTATATATATATAAGAAAACTAGCAAGTTGACCTACGCTAACCTATAAATAGGGATCCAAGGTAATTTTTAACATTGAGAAATAAAACGCTGACATTATACATGCTTGTTTTGATATCATTAAATTTTTTAATTAAGAAATGAAAAAATGATATAGACGCTTGATAAAATGAATTGAAAAAAATATGAACTAATGAATCATAAAAAGAATTGTTAATGTTAATTAAGATTGCAACAATAAGCTAACCATCCTCTTGAGAAGAAATAGATGCACATACAAATATTATATCTTATTTTTTCTTTTCATTTTATTTATTTCCTCTTATTTATCTTTGAGGCTAATTATGGGTGCTAAGCATTCTCATTCTTATAAATATATTTTGTAAATATAATTTATTTATTTAAAATTTTAGAGGAATAAGTTTTTTAAATTATTTTGAGGTAATTAAAATAAATATTCATAAAAACTCTAAGGATTTAAATTTTGAGGGAAAAATATAATTTCTTGTAAAAATAACCCCTTTTTTATGATTTTTTTTAATGGCATGGTTTTTTGAACAAAAATTAAAGCAATGAAAATAAAATATATGTCAAAACTCAAATGATGTAAATTTAGCAATAGCCAAAACTTTATTTTTGCTATTCATTAATTTCTTTTAATTTTGGAGGGAACATGTTTTTCTATATATATAAAAAAACATGGTTACTCAAATAAAAATTTGTCATGTTTTGTAAAGCAATTATAAAATAAAAAATAATAATGCTATGATTATTTTCATAAGACTGTATAAACAATTAAATGATAGAAAAATATAAAACTTGATGATAATAAAAATAATAAAACATGTATTCTATTCTTATTCAATATATGTGCCATTTGTTTTTTTTTTTTTAAATATACACATTCGATATAATAATAAAAATGAAGTTATTACTACAATAGAAAAAATTTTGCAATGAGAAGTTCAAATAGTATAAAAGAAATATGAAATCATTGAATGATTATATATATATATTTTTTAATTAATTATCAAAATAGGATTTTATTTTTAAATATTAAAAAAATAGAGCTCAAAGCATAAGCCCGCACATGTCTAGGCTAGCAGCCAAGCCTATAAGCTAGGGCCGTGAAGCTTAATCCAGTTTTTTATAGATAGTGGATGATGTACTTAGGCTACTAGAAATGGCTTTGGTGATTGAAAATTTAGGGTCCAAGTTTTTAGACTAAAAAAACCTAGATTTCAACACTTTTAAGAGAAAACATGAAAAAAAATATCATATAGACTTTGAAACCCCACTTTCCACCACAAACACATATTAATCGATTTAAGAACTCAAAATCAAATAAAATTAAAAAAATAAATCTCAACTTTATTTATATAATCAAAGTCATCTTAATTGAGTTTCACTCTTAAAAACAAATCTATAAATATAAAAAATAAAGTTATTGGTGGTTGAAATATGACCACCTAAGAGTTTCTCATCTCCTCAACTTTTTTAGCAACTTTCTTTCTCCCCTTATAGTTTTTAAGAGCTTTAGCATGATAAAAATAAAGTTTAGGATTAAAACATAATAAATTAAAATAACAGGTTCAACAATAAGATTTTTATCTTTAGGGGCCAAACTATAGTTTTGCACACCTTTTTTAAAGGAGCATGCTTGTTCTTTTATGTCAATTTTGGTAATTCATCTCTCATTTTTGTTTTAACAATAAGATAAAACTAAATCTCTTGGAATTTGTTGTAAAGTCAATGTCGGAATGTTAAACAACATATATGGTAAGCGATATAAAACAAATTGGAAAAGTAATCAACACATAAGACGATGGAAAACATAACTTTAAAAGACTAAATTGAAAGGAGAAAAGTTAAGTCATCAAAGTGTAAAACAAAAAAAGATCGGAGACCAAGAGTAGAAAAATAGTTACTAACAATGATGAGAATAATTGATTATGAGGGTAGCAACAAAGCACTAACAATAAACTCCTCATCTATTTTAGTTCATTTGTTAGTTAATGTTAATGTAAGAAGTTTTTGGATGATAAAATTACCCACCTCACCTCAATACCCACATAACCCAACCCAACCCAACAAATTAAATATAAGGTCATTTTCTTTCAATGTATATACATGAATGGAGATGAGGAACATGAACATCATTTCATTGTTCAACTTGAGAAAACTTAATTTTGATTGTTCTCCATCCTCAGCTAGGTAAATATAGAGGAAATACCCATCGTATTTCCATCCTTATTCATAATAGCAATAGTTTTGGGTTAGATTTTTTAAAAAATATTTTTTTATTAACATATATCAATTTAGGGTGAATAACTTGTTTACTTTTTTTTTAAAAAATTGACATCTTCATATAATAAACAATATAATTAAGATATTTTTTTTGTTGATTCTGTTGAACTGTACATGACAATGACTTCGACATTGGGTGAATAAATCAAGTAATATAGAGATTATTAGCATGGTGAGACTCTACTCGTGCATTAAAATGAAAGCTAGTTTCTTCTACCCTGATATAATTTTCTATTGTGTGCTTGATATTGAGGAGATTTTTGTTAGGGAGGCTGTATAACCTTTCCTATAAGAAATAATTTTATACTCCATTAATTAGAGTTTATGTGGCGATGGGCTGAAAGGGTATTTCCACATTGAGCATTTATTCATTAAACATTTGGAGATAATCCATGGTGCCCTAATCTCCTCACTATGTGATAACAAATAACTCTATAGTGCTCTTTTTGGTAGGAATTTTTATGTTAAAACAAGAAATGTGCTTGGATCTCAGATCACAAAAGTGAAGAATAAAATCAGCTTTAGGTCATGGTAATATGCACATACAGATCTATGAAAAATTATTGGAAAATTTTTGAATATAACATTAGTGTCTTATGTGAAAAGCTATAAAATTCTTATATTTTGTACGTGCTTTCGAGGATTTGTGAGTTCCTTGTAATTATCTAGACTAGTTTTGGAAGACATATAATCTTTAGAGAGTCAAGTGTAAAGGATTTTATAACAAAATAGAGATTCTTTCACTAGATTGTGTTCTTGTTGATGAACTCATGGAGTCATGGAGCTTGTCTCATGCCCGAGTTTTTTTTCATGCGTGAGTGAGATGGTGGAGATTGATGATGACTAGATTGTTTGGGGTGGCTTGTGTGTGAGCGATAGGTGTAGTTCATTTGGAGTATAGGAGTGAGAACATTACTTGTTTCCATGTCATTCTGCCCTATCTTTTTATGGAATTGGATTTGTCGTTGCACACTTAGTAAGACATTTATGAGAGCTTGTTGTCGTTGTTGTGTATAAGAAAGAGTGCAAAAATGAAGTTGCATCATTATAACAACATCGTCGAGTAATTGCATCTGGTCTAGATTTGTTAGAGTCTTGAGGAAGATGAAGTCTTTATAGAGGGGAGATTAGTCACTCTCCCTTGTATTAAAGTCTTGTCACTGATAGAAAGAATTTTTTTTTATCAAAAATAAAAGGGAATAAATTGGCTTTTTGTTTAGATCTCACAAACAGCGTCAATGATGAAATCATAAAAACACTTCATATAAAAATGGACTTTCCTGACTGTTGAGCTTCGAGCCCTTGTTGATACTTTAAAACAAGTCTCTCATGGAATGAGAGACTTCAATGTCTAAATCAGTTTTAAGTGTTTGTTGTTTTAAGGATAAGCACTTAAAAAGATTTTTCTTCCTTTTTTGGGTGGTTGAGAGATCTTGATATTGTGCCTTGTCTCTGTCGATTTATTCTTATAGAAGTTCTCTATGGCTCACCTTTTCCAAGACTATAATCTAGGTTGACAAGGCAACTGGTAGTGATTTTCCAAGAATACAATCAAAGACGATTCTTAAGAGGAGCTTTAATTGGTTTAGAAAATAATGCTTGATTCTTCACGTTTCTCCTCTAATAAAAGTATTGGGATGAAGACAACAAGAACTTATAGGATTGCGTACATAAGAAAATATCAAACTATGTGGTAGAATTTATGAGATTGTATAGAAAAATATAGAAAATATTTGCACAATAGGATAAAAGTATGATAGAATATGTATAAAAATATACAAAATAAAATAAAATAATGCATAAAAGGTTGGGTTATTCTCGTGTTGGTCGAGGCTACACCTAAGGGCGCACCTAGATAGCTTGGGCTGCTTCTTGAGTGTGTTTAGCTCGCTTGGGCTCAACCCAGACGAGTTGAATTATGCCTTTTAGCCTCTCTTTTTTTTATCCAAGTTGAGCCCACGCGAGTTAAATCTTATTTTTCAACCTTTTATTATTATTATTATTAATAATTCGCACATCAGATAATAATGAAGAATTATATTCGACATGGATTGGAAAATGTCCATTGAAAATCTATCAAAGCCCCACATTAAAGTCAACAAAGAAGGTAGATTTGTTGTTGCAAATAAGCACACAACAAACTTTATAGACTCCTTTCCATTTTGTCAGTAATATAAAAGCCAACTCATTAACCATTCTTTGAGTATGTATGTTTTCGTGTCTTGATGTCTCCTGATTGTTCTGTGCATACCGCTTCTAGACTATTGCCTTTACAATATCCACTTAACTAAAAAACTAAAATGGGTGGGGATTAACTGCTCAAAATGTATTATGGATCTCCTTACATGGTACTGTGAATGAACTATCTACAATGTTGATAACCAATATCTTATTAGCATATCTTTATATATCTTTATCAATAAATGTCAAATCAAGAAAAACATATAGGTATAAATTCTCCTGAATTTTTAGATCACGTGCCAGCACCAAACATGTCTTGGTAGACAAGCCCAAACAAGGATGGGCTTGGTAGTGTGACAAGCCTAGACACGAGTAGGCGAAACAATGTGTCATACCCAGCCTTGAGTGGTCTTAAATTTATCATGGCTTGTCATTTCTCCATCTTTAGCTTGATAAAATGAGTGGAATATAACTCACAATGCAACTCAAAGTATCACAAATATAAAGTTATACTCCAACCCCTTTTCTCTATATAAAAAAAAACTTATAGGTTATAAATACACCATAAGACCTTCAGAACAAAGATTCACCATCTTTTTATTCTTTACTACACACACAATATATATAAAGCATTTTTTTCTAGAATATTATTGTTTTTCTTCTCTTTAAAAAGATACTTATTTAAGCATCAGAGAGCCCCTACCTCCACTAAAAGAGACCTTTTGCATGTACTGGCCACAAGCCACATTGGCCAACCAAACACCAAGTATAAGCTAACCATATTGGTTAGGGAGAATGGATGAGATTGTCAGGACCAATTGATTAATCAATTATCTAACTCGGGAGCCCTATTCCTAGGTTAGTTGGATTTTTGGGACTTCATCAGGGGCACCGTCAATGAGAAAACTAATAAAAAAAGCCATTGGTTTCTTTCTAAAGTTTTTTTTTTTTGACATTTCCAAGCCATTCTATAACATATAACCAATTCCTACCTAGGTTAGGACAAGACAAGTCTATTCATTATTGCAGACACTCCTACCCAGCAAGAGCTTCAACAACTTATTAGTTAGGTGCAACTCCTCTCTCAGACCGTGTTGGTAACCCGAGGGCAAGATCAGACCTTGCCACCCCAACATGTCTTAACACCCTCAACAATATACAATACTTTTAACATTGCGGCCACCGGCAACACTAGAAGCCTATAGGTGATTACACTACCTAGATGAGACAAAAAAGAATGATATTTATAGGAGTTCCTCAAGGGATCACTCGCATTATTAAGACACCCATGCACAAAGCAAATACTCCGAACAAACTTCCTTTAATTACCATAGGACGGATACCAGCCACCATAATCATCATTTTACACATAGCTCCCTAAGCTCCCAAAACCCCAAACAAACAAAGAACTAAGAGATAGTCTGTGCATGAGCATATCTAGGAGAATGTCTATATCTATCTTTGGTTGGAGAGGTTCTTTTTTGTCCAAACACATATTGAACACTTGACTCTCCAAGGACTATATTTCCATGGAAATGAGTTTGGACAACTATAATGGATTGACCAACTTATGAGAGCATGTATAAAATATACGCATTAGTTTAGCGTTAGTCATCCAAGATTGTGACTCGATGTGCAAGATACTCCCTATAACCTTTAGAGGGTTTGTGCGTGTCTGGTATAACAATATGGAACAAAAATCTATTGAAGGGTTTAATATCTTTGAGCCAAGTTAGTGGCACACTTTAACAATAACATACTCGTAAAAAAATCCACATAATGTTTTAGTGTTCCCCAAAAAAATAACAAGTCTACATGAGCATATTTAAGGAGATTCAACGAGAAGATGCTCAAGGTGAAAGAATTAATTAAGCTAGCAACCTTAAAAGCCTTGACAAGAGGAGTACGAGAACATGCCCTCTAGAGAAGACTTTATGCCTTACCAGATAAAATTTTGTTCAAAGTGCAGCAATTCATGGAAAATCACATACGGATTGAAGAGGCTACTTGGCTACGACATGGACCTCCTTGATTTTACAAAGACAACCAATATGACTGACCTTCCAAGTAAAGTAATCAGGGTAATGGCTGAAGGCCCCTCAACACTTATCCTAGAAATGTGTAATTCTGCTAGGAAGGGATGGATGTAGTCTTCCTAGTGCTATATGAATCAATCTTCAAGGGATGGACTTAGTCTCCTCGGTGCTATATGCATCACTCTCCAAGGGATGGACTTAGTCTCCCCCTAGTGTTATATGCACCATTATCTAAGAGATGAATTTAGTCTTTTCAGTGCTTATATGCACCAATCTCCAAGGGATAGACGTAGTCTCCGTAATGTTATATGCATTAATCTCTAAGGGATGGATGTGATCTCCCCAATGTTATATGCATCAATCTTTATGGGATATATAATCTTCCCAGTGCTATATGCACCACTCTTTAAGGAATGAACTTAGTCTCTTTAGTGCTTATATACACCAAGCTCTAAAAGATGGATGTGATCTCCCTAATCTTCAAGGGATGGACTTAGTCTCCCCAATGCTATATATACCTCTTTAAGGGATGAACTTAGTCTTCCCCTGGTGTTATATACACCACTCTCTAAGAGATGAATTTAGTCTTTTCAGTGCTTATATACATCAATCTCCAAGGGATATATGTGATCTTCCCAATGCTATATACACCAATCCCTAAGGGATAAATGTAATCTTCTTAGTGTTATATGCACCACTCTTCAATGGATGAACTTAGTCTTCTCAGTGCTTATATGCACCAATCTTTAAAGGATGGATGTCATCTCCCCAATGTTATATGTTGCGATGTCGCGGTCGCACAAATTAATTACCCTAACTTAAAACATACAAGATAGTATAGAGCAAGCAAGGGGTCGATCCTACGAGGAAGGTTTAGTTCAGATTTTTATGCTATACGTTATGTAATTGGGGGGGGTTGATTTAAAATGATCTAAACTATGGTAGAAATTACACTAACAAACAAAATCAATTGAAACTTAAATATATCAAGAAAACAAACCTTAGTTGCAAGCACACATCCATCTATAGAAATCATAACCGATCCTTGAAACGAAACTCCAGTTTATATTCTGAATTTTTATCTTTTCTTAACGTTGGTTAATTAACAGATCCGCTGTATAATTAACTCTAACCAACAAACAATCACAGTGTCCGCACTAATGATTTAATGATTTAATGCAATGGCAGCCTTAAGATCTAGATAAATTCATTAATCTTAACAACCAAGTTGTCAGCTTGTGTTGCATTTGATCGAATGTTCTCCCTAAGTTTAATAACGTAGTTCCGCTATAATTATCAAGCTTAGTTGCTTCACAAGTTTATATACCACAACTCCGGTTTTGATATCAAACTTAGCAATAGATTATTCACAATAATAACTTAGAGTCCGCTCTAGCAATTAAGATAAACAATCATAAGAAATATGCATAGGAAAACAAACATACTCATTCATAATACAAACTGAAAATAAATGAAAGAATAAATCTAACAGTTCTTGAAATCTGAAGGTGTTTGCGTCCTTACAACCAAGAAAACAAGTTTAGCCTTGCATATCTATTGAACAACTACTTCTAAAGATGAAAGAATACATGATTTCTGATTTGTAGAGGGGAGAGTTCGTGTTTCTTCTCTTATGGCTGCCACCCTTCTTTCTTTGATTCTAGTGCACTCTCTCTCCCTCTCTCTTGGCTCTCCTTTCCTTCCCTCTTAGCTCTCTTAATAGCATAAACTTAGCTACTTATTTATATACAAATTGTAAGTAAGAAAAATCAAAGTTCAAGTGTGAACATCAATAGATGGTGGTAGTGTGAAGGCGACTGGCGGCTGGTTTGTGGTTGGTGGCTGCCTTCCTTGACCTTGTGGATTGATTTACTAGAGGAGCTAAATTGCTGAAATTAAAACTTGGATGTTGGTTTTGATGCTTCGGGATGTAATTTGGACTCGTTTCTTCACGAAACTTGTTTGCTGGTAGAAGTCAGCTGTCATCTTTAAAAACTCACATCTCCCTCATATGACATCGTTTGTGGCTGAAATTTGGAGCGTTTGTATACCTTTTAGTCAGGAATTCAAAACAATTGAGTTTGTATCAATTGGATATCTACAGCTTCAGATATTGAATTTTGAATGGACAAAGGCCAACACTGGCAGAATACGAGTTTTGACTTTGAAAGATATGATTTCCATGCTCTTTGTATTTTTATTTTTCTTGTCTTATATTTCCAGAAAGGTATGGATGTTATCTTTCTAATTCCACTGGAATCACTTCATTTCGACTTCTAGAACTCACGCTCTACACAAAACATCAACTGAGGGTCAAATCTGCCAATTACCTCCAATTTACTCTTTTTTGAATCTTTCATCTAAAGGTGCCTTCAAAACATAAAACAAAGAATATCAAGGCATTTTATACATAAAATATAGGCAAAACACTAGTTAAATGTGGGTGAAACTATCGAATAATATGGTTACATCATTATATGCATAAATCTCCAATGGATAAATGTGATCTCCCCAATGCTATATGCACCACTCTCCAAGAGATGAACTTAGTTTTTCCAGTGCTTATATGCATCAATCTCCAAAGGATGGATGTGATCTCCCCAATGCTACATGCATCAATCTGATAAATATGATCTCCCCAGTACTATATGCATCAATCTCTAAGGTATATACTTGATCTCCTCAGTGCTATAATCACTACTCTTTAGTAGGGGCCCTCATGCCTAATAAAAAAAAATGATCATGATGACCACTTTTTAGCAGAGCGTTCTTAAGCTCCATGACAATGCTAGAAAAGCTACATGTTTCCACTTTTTTTTAAAAACCATTCTCCAAAGGATGGACTTAGTCTTCCTAGTACAAATAGCAACATCATCTAATCACCACTCTTTAGTGGGGGGCTCTCATGCCCTTTAAAAAAATAATCATGATGACCACTTTTTAGTGGAGGGCTCTTACACCCTATGAAAATGCTGAGAAAGTTACATTCTTCCACTCTCTAAAGAAAACCAATCTTCAAGGGATGAACTTGGTCTCCCTAGTACAAATAACAACATCATTTAATCACCACTCTTTAGTGGAGGAGCTCTAATGCCCCATTAAAAAAAATGATCATGATGATCACTGTTTAGTGGAGGGCTTTTAAGCCCATTAATAATGATGGGATAGCTACATGTTTCCTCTTCAAAGAACCTATAATCACTTAGAAATTTCTAAGTATAGGTTCACCCTTATTAGATTCCACATAACCACATAGGAATTTGTATAGATGATGGGCATGATATCCTCAATCTCTTAGAATTTTTCCAAGTATAAATTCTTGATCTTTTATGTCTGAAAGAATTTCTTTCAGTCTAGATACACATTTCTCTGTATTTTGCCTAGCTTACCCTTTTTTTATACAAGCAAAACTCACCACTCTACCCGGACTGAGAGATTAATTAAAGTCTTTGCATATTATTATATCACAAGGACTAGAGGCTACTAATAAACCAAGATTTTACAATATATCTTTGTATATCCTTAATAGTAAATATTGGATCAAGAAAAACATACAAGTATAAATTTTCTTGAATTCTCGGGTGTGTTGGGCTAGCATGCCCAGCACCAAACAAGTCTCAATGGAGGCACACTAGGTCTGGTGAAAACTAGACCCAACCTTGGAGAGAGCTTAGCAGTGTGCCAAGCCCAACCCTGAGTGGGCTTAAATCTATCATGGCTTGTCATTTCTCTATCTTTAGTTAGATAAAATAAGTGGAATACAACTCACAATGCAACTCAAAATATCACAAAGATTAAGTTACAATCCAACCCTTTTTATTCACAAAAAGACAAAACTCATGGGTTATAAATACAGCATAAAACCTTCAAAACAAAGGTTCACTATCTACAGGAACGAAATTAATGGGAGGCAAACAGGGGCTCAAGCCCCTCCAAAACATTTCATTTTTTTATTATTATTTAGTGTTTAAGTGTGGGATGATGTAATATTTTTTATTTTAAATAGATAGACCCTTCTAATAATAAATTATTATTTTCTTAGCTATCATTTGACTTTAAAACTCTCTATTTTATGCTCTCTATATGGAAAAGAAAAGACAAACAACCTTTTCAATTTAATTACCTTGTTTATTTCTCTCTCTTCTCTCTAGAGCCCAAACACAAAAGATATAAAAATACAAATGGCGATGCGGAAAGGCTAAAACAAAGCTACCAATTAATTCATTTTTCATCAAAACAAGGTAATTAGTTGGTGGTGACCCAAATTTAAAATCTATTTTTGTTTTGTTTTGAGATGTTTGTTACAAATTTGATGAGCTATTTTTGCTTCTTTTTTTTTTCTAGATCTACTAGTTTTACCATTTTTTTAATTCTTGTTATAGTGAATGTCTTTTTTTCTAATTAATTGAATATATTTTATGGGTTTGTTTTTATTATGCTTGATTTTTTATGTTTTGTTTTTAATAAAGCCACCAAAATTATCATTTTTTTCTCATGTGTACCTTACTATCACCAGGTCCAATAAACAATTAGACATAATCTTTCTAGCCAGATTGAGTTCTTTGAAGAGCATATACCCATCTTTAATTCAGTATAAGTTTTCTTCATTAGAAACCAATAATCCAATTTTTTTATGTTAGATTTGCTTTTATATATTAGTTTCTTTTTTTAATATGTTAATTTTGCTTCTATATGTTAGTGTGGTTTACATGTAAAAATTTATTTTTGGTTTTATTTATTGTTTCAACACATCGTCATTGTATTCATTTTTAAAACAGGAAACAATAAAAATTTATGATGTTTTGATTTTAGGTTGAAGTTTGAACCATGAATAAAATAAGAAGAATTGATTCCTTTTTTTGAGGAAAAAAAAGAAATAATATTGATAACTCACAACTTAGTGAACCAACTCTAATGTGTAATGTTGAAATTATAGTTGAGCAGCCCTAATGTGCTTTAGTTTACGAAGAACCTGTATTGATTAGTGAGTAACCTTCTATTAAAATCGACATTGCTTATTTAATTAAAGATCCAAGAAATTGTCCTTAAATTTAGGAATACCTGGTTGATCAACAAGATGAAATTTGAAGGGCATACATTAATTTGGGGTCATATCAACCTTTGATGTCTGAATATCCGCTGACTGATAAAAAACATCCTCATCGATTTCAATCTCATTGGTTCAAAAGTTATCCATGGCTTGAATATTCACAGAAAAATACTACGTTTTGTTTCCCTTGCTATCTATTTTCAAGTAAGCCATTCAAAAAGGTAGGATCAAACACATTTACTATTAAAGGATTCAATTGTTAGAAGAAAGTTAATGATGGGGAATGATGTGCTTTTTTTACTTATATGGGAAAAGGTTTGAATTCAGCTTATAGATTTGCTACCAAGTGCTTGGAAAATTTGAAAAATCAGAGATGTCATATTGAGAAGGTAGTTAAGAGGCAAACTACTTAAGAAATTCTAAATAATCAATTGCGTATTATAGCTTTAATAGATATTGTTTGTTGGCCCATATTTTAAGCATGTGCTTTTAGAGGGCATGATGAACGTCCAGAATAAAACAATCGAGGTAATTTTCTTGAAATATTGGAACTTTTAGCATCATACTATAAACAAGCAGGTGCTTTTGTTTTGGATAATGCTTCACAAAATGTTAAATACACCTCACATCAAATTCAAAAATAAATTTTGCATGTCTTTGCTAGAAATATTCAATTTTCAATTCGTCATAAGATTGGTGATGCAAGATTTTGTTTAATTATTGATGAAGCTCGAGGTGAATCCAAAAGAGAGCAAATGACCCTTGTTATTAGGTTTGTTAATAGAGTGGATTTATATGAGAATGATTTTTAAATATAGTTTATGTCAAAGATACAACAACTTCAAATCTTAAGGAAAATATTTCTTTTATTTTATCTCATCACAATCTTGATGTTTAAAATATTAGGGGCTAAGGGTATGATGGTGCTAGTACTATGCGTGGAGAGTGGAATGGTTTGCAAGTTTTATTCATCAATGATTGCCCTTATGCATATTATGTACATTGCTTAGCTCATCAAGTACAATTAGCTCTTATTGTTGCAGCTAGAGAAATATCTAATGTTCTTTTTTTTAGAATTTGATTTTTATTGTAGTGCTTCATGCAAGCGTAATGATGAATTACGACATTTTCAAGCAATAATTGAACATTTAGTTGATATTGGTGAGACTGAAATGAGTAAAAAAGTTAATTAAGTAGGTGATTTGCAATAACCTAGAGAAAGCAGATGGAGTTCACACTTCAAATCAATTTCCAGTTTGATAAAAATATATGGGGCAACTTGCTTGGTTCTTGAAAACATCGCTTTAGATGGATCTATTTATTCTCAATATGGTGATGTGACTTTTTCATTTAAGTTGCTAATGTCATTTAATTTTACATTCATCTTGCATATAATGAAGAATGTTATGAGAATTACTGATGTGATTTACCAAGCTTTTGCAATAAAAATCTCAAGACATTTTAAATGCTGAGAATCACTACCGAGTTGATATATTTACAGCTAGCTATAATTGATCAACAATTGCAAGAACTAAATAATAGATTTAATGAGCAAGTGATCAAGCTTATTAAGTTAAGCACAATTTTATATCCTAAAAATAGCTATAAATTATTCAATGTTCAAGATATATGCTTATTAAGTAAAGCACAATGTTCTATCCTGGAGACTTTTCTAACTAAGAAAAAATTTATTTGAGATTTCAGTTGGAATATTATGAGCTTGATGTATCCTATCATCCAAAGTTAAAGAATATATCATCGATTTCTGATTTATGTCAAGGATTGGTTGAGACAGAAAAATCAACAATTTATCCACTCATTGACAGTTGATTCGGCTTATTTTGACTCTTCATATTTTGATAGCAACTACTGAATAAACTTTTTCAGCGATGAAAATTGTTAAAACAAAACTTCGTAATTGGATGGAAGATTATTTTCTTGAAAATTATTTGATTGTCTATATAGAAAAAAAATTGCTAAAAGATTCATAATTGATATGATAATTAATGATTTCTATTTTATGAAAGAACGACGAGCACAATTAAAATAAATATGTAAGAACTTTATTTCAAAGTTTATCAAACATAAATAATGCTTCGCTTTAGCTAATGTTTCTTATATATTTTGTAAGTTTATACTCGATAGGTACAAAGACCAACAAAATTAAAGTGATGAATACATTATGAAGATGAAATTAACTTCATAGCTTTGACTCAATTTGGTATTGCTTTAAACCTCTTACCTTGTACAAAGATCATTATATGTTTGTAGTAAGTTCTTTGAATAAAACTAAATCATGCAGTTTTTTTTTACAATTCATGTACAGTAAATTAAAAAAATTATATCTTGTTATATTAGTTTTGGCCCCCCTAACAAATAATCCCAGCTCCGCCCTTAACCATCTTTATTCTCTACTACATATATATTTTTAGAGCATCTTTCTCTAGAATATTATTATATTTTCTCTTTCTAAAAGATACTTATTTAAGCATTAGAGAGCTCCTACCTCCATTAAAGGGGATCTTTTATAGGTATTAGTCACAAGCCACCTTAACCTACCAAACACCAAGTATAAGCTATTAACCACCTTGGCTAGGAAGAATGAATAAGATTGTTAAGACCAATTGATTAACTGATTATTAAACTCAAGAGCCTTATTCTTAGGCTACTTGGATTTTTAAGACTTTATCAAATACCATTTTTTTTCATCCCTTTTCTATTTATTTATTTAGGCCTTTATCATACAAAATTATAAGCTAATTTTTTTCATCCCTTTTCTATTTATTTATTTAGGCCTTTATCATACAAAATTATAAGCTAATTTTTTGGGAAAGGGTGGGATTGAAAGACAGGAGATAAAAAAAAAAATGGGCATCCATGTGTACTGGTTGGATGCTTAGTGCACTGCAAAGTACCCATGCACTGAGCATCCATGTCCTCATGAAGGGAGCATAGGCTTGGGCTACTTGCCCGAGCCTATGTTCCTAGTTTGTTAGCTCGGGCTCCTTACCTAAACCCATACTTTTTGGGAGCTAGGTTCGGGGTACCACACTCGAGCCTATATTCCTTGGGTATATATTTGTGCGAGAAACACCAATTTCTAAATTTTTCGAGTAAAATTCTATCCTGCACCATTTACTTGATTTGGAGCCTTCAAATCAAGTAAGTGGGGGCATGATAGAATTTTACTGAAAAATATTTATTGTTCTTTTTAATTAATTATAAAGATAAGTTTCAAACTATTGATATATAAAGAAAAAATGAAAATCAAGTAACAACTCGTTATTTTAGCTTAGTTCATTCATTTTGTATGAAATTCAATTAACCTATTCCAAAGCAAAGAAGAAAAAGAAGAAAACAAGAAATCAAATTGAAACAGCAGAATGCGTATTGCTCCTTCATTCTCACCTTATTTTTCAAAGTCATGTATGTGAAAAAACACCGTCTTTGAACCTTTCGCTCCTTTCACCCCTAATGAATAGGTTTTTTTAAATAAAAAAATTCTTATTTATATTTTTTCCTTGTTTATTTTTTTTTAAAATAAATATTATACTTAAGCATGGGTTTGGTGATTTATTGAATTTTAAAGCTTAAAAGGAAAGGGATGGAGAACTAGATAGAGAAGAAGAAGGAAGTGTAAGAACCAAGCTTTTTTTTTTTTTATCATTCTTCTTAAATTCTTTTTATTAAGAGGTAAGAAGCTATATTTTAAGGTTGAATTGAGTTTTTATTGAAGTTGGAATCATTGTATGTTGAATTTTGGTTAGATTAGATAGATTTGATTGTTTAGCTCGATCAAGTATTATGAGAAACATGTTCTTTATCATGAAAAAACATTGGATCAAGTTGAATTAAAGGAAAATTTAAAAAAAAAATTTGATAAGTACTTAAAAGTGAATTTTTATTAAGGTTTTATATCATCATATTGCATTTAAAGTATCATTAAATTTCCTAAATTAAGCATGTTTTATAATAATAAATCTGATAATATAAGATATCTTTAATTTATGGTAAATACTCATTTTAAATGCAGGTTCATAAAACAGACATATCTCATAATTCAAAAGATTGATTGAGGTGTTTAAATATTAAAATTGAGAAGATAAAGAGAGGGCAAAACTTAGAGAATAAATTCTAGTTGTAATGGTTCGATTCAAACTGAAACACCATTTAGTTTTTGGGTCATAACTGGAGATGTGGACCTTGGATTTAGGTGTGGTTTAGTTTGATGTAAAGCTAAGACATAGGTCTAAAACATTCATGAAGAGTCTAAGATACAATAGTTTCGTTTTAAAGTTCAAATCCTAGCAATAAAAAATTTTTGAATTTTTCCCGTAATCTAGACATTATTCGGTGTTCAGCCCATATCTCGAAATCTAAAAGTCCAAATGAACCCATTCTTTAAAAAAAAAAATTAAGATAAATACTTACAACTTGATGAAGATTATTTGTTCAAATTCTGATGAAATCAATGATGTTTTATTCAGCCATCAAATCAATAATTAGCCACTAAAGTAATAGTTAGCCATCAAATCAATAGTTCTAATTTTTAGCCTTTAAAATAAGGCATTTGTCATACATTTAGACATCTTGGTTTTCAAATCAAGACTATATTTTTGCTTTCTTTCTATTTTGTAATTTTCAAATTTTATTTTATATTATATTCTCATTAATCTCTTGTTTATACTTATCATTTCCTTTACTATATTTAGTTAATTTATATCATAGTTTATGGAAAACCTTATCACTTGATTGTGGAACTTCAACATAAAGCTTATTGGGCTATTAAAGCTTTTAATGCAAATCTTGATAATGCTAACCATTTGCATAAGTTACAAATAAATGAGCTTGAGAAAAAAAGAAATGATGCATATGAGAATTCATAAAGCAAGAATCAAAGTGTTTCATGACAAGAAAATATTAAGAAAAACATTTGATTGTTGGTAAAAAAGTTTTGCTTTATAATTCTCGACTTCTATTTCCTGGAAAGCTAAAATCAAGATGGAGCAGTCCATTTATTGTGAAACATATGTATCCTTATAGGGCCTTTGATATCGAGAATCCAAAGAATGACAATGTTTTTAAGGTAATTGAATATAATTTGAAAGCTTACTTTGATAATTTTTATAGTGAAAATGAATCCATTGGTTTGAATTCTTTTTGGGGTGACTTTTGTTTTGCTAGTCTCTTTCCAACCCTAGTCAAATGGTGGATAACAATACTTTGTGACTCTCAAATCAATTCTTTCAATTTTCCATGACAACTAATATTTGTTTATATAATTTTTCAATTATTTTTTCCTTCTCTTTTCTTTGCATCTCTTATCCACCTCTCATCTAAAAAATAGACACTACTCTCAAGAAATTAAAAAAGTATTTTCTTATTTTGCCTCAAAATGTGATAACAAAACTTTATCATGCTAAGTGTGAAAGATTAAGGTTGTTAATGCACTATGGAATTCCTGAAGATATTCACTGTATAATTGAAGCAAAGGTTCGATTATCAAGTGAGTCTTTCAAATCTTTTATTTCACACATACCTGGGACAAGTAAAAACACTTCTGTGAAGAAACGTCGTGCAAAATAATTGAAAGTGTGTCATAGATATGTCAGATGGACTTATAATGCACAATGTTATTTTTTATGAATGATATCTATAAACCGTGAAGATGAAATACAATTCATTAAAGATGGCTTAAGTAAGGAGTCTTTAGATAATCTTCTACTAACTCTTGAGATGCATCCTAGTGGAGATATGCATCGTGTAATTCATGATTTATGACCCCAATTTCATAAAAAATATGCCAGACATAGTCTTGGAAATATGGCTGAAAAAGACCTTGTTTGTTATTTTTTAAGAAAATTAGATAGGAAGCTTATCCTTGACCTATAGAGGGCGTTTAAGCCATTCTTGGATGAAAAACCAAGGAAAGATGTAAGCCACAATTACAACTACTTGTACATATACATGTTCTTACACAAAAAAAGAGACTTCAGTTGGCCTACATATAGCTGATATGATTACATTTTCTTTTTCTTATTTATAAAATCTTCTCATCCTTCCCTTCATTTTGATTCAACCTATACATTCAAAGAGTATAGGAGAGTGTAAAGATGGCAGGTTCCTTAACTCATAAAATAAAAAATATTTGTGTTTTTGGTGGATCCAGTCTTGAGAAAGAAAATGAGTTTTTAGAATCATCTAATCATCTTAGTCAGGTACTAGCTCAGAAAAAGATTCATTTAATATATATGCGAGGAAGCCTTGTCAACAACTGTATTCTTATGAAACAGTCAAGTTTTATGTATCATCTCAAACGCTTTAGCCAAAGAGAACATCACTGAAAAATAGTTGGAGAGGAACTAAAGGTCTTAACAACGTCTAAATGAATAGCTGCAATGCTTGAACATTCTAACGTCTTTATTGCTTTACCAGGTGGTTTGGGCACATTATAAGAGATATTTCATATTTCCTCCTGGACTCAACTAAATAATCATCGGAAACCTATAATAATTTGTTATCTTTTCTTGATCATATTATGGAATAGAAGTTTATAACATCTTTAGCATGCCGATTCATAGTCTTTGTTGCAACTGCTAAACAATTAATTGATCAACTACAATCTTTCATCCCTGAAATTGATTCCTTCAATGAATCGAATAGACTGGTCAACCATAAAAAGCCATAAAAAGTTTAGATTGGATTTTAGCCTCAATGTGTAAATATTTATGTATTTTGGTTTCAATTATAACATAGTATTTTTTGTTTTGTTTTTTTTATTTATTGAATGTAAGAAATTTTATAGATCAAAACGAAACTAAGCTAGAGACCAGCAAATCAAAATATACAAGCAGGCATGTACATATAGAGGCTAAGGGAACAGGCTCCCTTGAACAATCAAAAGGAACATTATAGCCATCAAAACACTTCTATTTGACAATATGAAGCATTGCTCTATACAAAAACACAACCAACTCAAGACATGAACAACCAGCTAGCATAACCAGCATGAAAAACATGAAAAACAGCCAACAACAGTACGCATAGCCATTAGAGACCCACATATAGCAACGAGCTTCTTTAAGCCTAGTAGGCGTAAGGTGAAGATTGAGAACACAGCCGCCAAAACAACATAAAAGGAACAACAGAAACAGCACCAGGGTGCCAAATTACATCTTACAAGAGAGTAGGATAAGTAGAAGTAGAGCATAACACCAACATCAAGCGAGCAAACGCATAGCAGTAGTAGACTATGCATTCCTCTGTATATTGCTTACAGAGGGCAACCAACAGGGGAGGCATCAACATAGCAAACATGGTAGGAGTAAAAGTGACTCAGAGTGAAGCCAACAATCAACTCTAACAAACCAACATGCAAACAACAGCAATACAAAGGCCAGAGAGGGAAGAGGGCCTTCAATCAACAAATAAACAACCAATACTACAAGTAACAGCAACCACTCAACAGTAACATAAACGCTAGAGTGAAGAACAACTCTAGCAAACCAACCTCAGCAGTCAACATTAGTAGCATCCTGCAAGGGTGATGAAGTGTGATGTGTCACCAACCTAAGGAAATCCCAAGAGAACCTTCAGCAGCAACCAAATAGCCTATAGTAAACCTGCAATAAGACAAGCCAGCATCAACAAAGCTTGGAATCTCATCGACTCCAGCATACCAACATTGTGTTTAACAGCAGCCAGAAAAAGGCAACCCTGAGTTAAGAGAGCCTTCCACAACAAACACAACTCATAGCAAAAAGCCAAAGCAAACAAGCTTGGAAGGCTAGAGAGCCTTCCTCTGTTATTTCTTATATTTGTTTAAGTGTGTTGCGAGTTTTTCACTAGTAGTTATTTCAAGTGATATCTTATATACTTTATCTTTTTTACTTTTAAAATTGAGGACAATGTTTTATTTTGGTTGGGGGAGGATATATAAACCTTTTTTTTATTATTATTAAAACCATTTGACAAAATTGTATTGTTAAGATGGCAGAGTAAAGAGGAATTTTATTGACTCTTGAGAAACATCCTAGTAAATATTTTCTAATGGATATTTGCAAAATTCATAACAAGGTTTTATCATACGCTTCTTTTTTAATTATTCAAGTTTACAAACTCTCATATTGTTATCACTTAATTCTACTCCTATACTTATTTAGTAAGTATTCATGAACCATCATTTTCACACACGCACTTTAACATATGATTGTGGGTTGCATATTGAATTATTACATTATTTGTGTTCTATTGTTAAAGGTAGCAACTAAGGGAAAGGGAAATTATAAATATTTAAAGAAAAAAACAATGATAATAAAATAAATAAATAAATAAAAATATAGATAAATTTGGTTTCATAGCCTCACCAACCTAAGCAATTAAGCCTGAAGAGGTGTCTTAACACCTAATACCTTAAAGTCAAATGACTTGGGAGCTATTGGTTCAATGCTTGTTACATAGGTTTAGGAGAAAGCTTAAGGAAATCAAATATTGCACTATCTACATTTAAGTATCTGCAACCTAAGTTACTAAGCTTATAAGGGTGTCTCAACACCTAATGCTCTAAGATCAACTAGTCTGGGAGTCATTAGCCTAAAGCTCACTACATGGGTTAAGGATGTATTGTGTTTTAAATTATTTTATTAAAAAAGAGAAAAATAATATATATTCCAATCCAAGAAAGTTAAACTTAGAAAAAACATTAGAACAAATTTTGTTTTCTTCGAAACAAAGCCCCATCATTATGTGTTGATATATTGAGTACAAGAAAAAGGTTTATTAATATCTTGCTTAAGAGGTATGTGGAAAACATATAAATCTAATGCGAATTTGTTTATTTGAATAGATTGGTGGAAGTAAAATGATGAATACCTTGGTTTTGGATTCTGTAAATTGTTTTTCTATTTTAAAACTTTAATTACTAGGAACTAATAATAACATGGTTAAGGGTGTGATAAGTACTTAAAATTGTATTTTTATTAAGGTTTTACGTCATTATATTGCATTTGAAGTATCATTAAATTCTCTAACTTACGCATGCTTTATAATAACAAGTCTGATAATATAAGATATCTTTAATTTATGGTAAATGCTCGTTTTAAATATAGATTTGAAAAATAAAAATATCTCATAATTCAGATGATTAATTTATGTGTTTAGTTATTGAGATTAGAGAGACAAATAGAGGGCTAAGTTTAGAGAAGAAATTCTAGTTGTGCTGGTTCGATTCAAACTAGAACACCATTTAGTTTTCGGGTCATAACTGGAGTTATGGACCTTGGGTTTAGGTTTCATTTAGTTTGATGGAAATCTAAGACATAGTTCCAAACATTCATAAGAGTCCAAGATTCAATACTTTCATTTTGAAGTTCAAATCTTAGCAACAAAAGAGAAGTCTGAATTTGTCTTATAGACCAGACATTGTTACGTGTTTTTATATCTCGAGTTCTAGAAGTGCAAATAAGCCCATTTATTTTTTGGAAAGATGAGACAAATACTCACAATTTGCATGAAGATCATCTGTTTAAATTATGATGTTATCAATAAGTTTTTGTTTAACCACCAAATCAATAGTTCTAAATTTTAACTTATAAAAGGAGGCATTTGTCATACATTAAGACATCTTGGTTTTCAAATCAAGATCACGATCTTGAAACATCTTTGTATTTTTGTAATGTTCAAGTTTTATTTCATGTTATATTCTCATTAACCTCTTATTTATGCTTATTATTTCCTTTACTAAGTTAGTTTGTATCATAGATATATTCTTATCTTGTTTATTTATGTTTTTGCTCTTTATTATGTTTAGTTAATTTTATTTTTGTCAAGGTAAAAAGGTTGTACTAATGGTATAAGAATAAGCATAATACAAACTCAACATGGACTTTAATGTTTATATTCAAGAAAATTTTCTATTAATATATTTTATAATTGTTATCTTACTCAATTTTAATACCCTGTTTGTTAAGTGGTGAGTCTAGACTCGTAGTGTACAATCCTTGATGCAAAAAATACTTAATTCTTTCATAGTCAGTTATGGATAACCGACACTTGTGCTATAAAAGGAACTTGATTTTTTTTTTTACATAAGTTAACACCTCGAATACTTGACAATATATACAAGTATTGGCGTTATTTAAATAAGATAGTTAATATGATAATGTTAATAACTTAAAATAAGTTATCAATTACAAATCATTCGATTGAAACCTCCTTTGTATGTGGCTTTCCGTTGAGTAATAATTTTTTTTTTGAATATACTTATTTGAAATACCATTAGTAGATCCTCTAACCTTGGCAATTGATTTATCTTCATTTAATCTTTATATTAATATCACATCTCAAATTTCTCTTCAACTCTATTTCTTTTATTATTTATGGTTTTTTATAATTAACCTCTTTATGGATCGACCATAATCTTGTCGGATTATTTATTATTTTAATAATCCTATACTTGGAAAAAGATATCAATCATTTTATTATGTCAAAATTCCACCCTTTTTTAAACCTAGATATTCTGCCAAAAGAGAGATATAGAGGGGATGGAATTTTGTTTGATTCTCGTATTGAATTAAGTTAATTGTGTGAGGAAATAGATTAATTAAGATGGAAAATGAATGGGTTGGTTCAATTTAAAGAGAAATTGAATGAAAATTTTCCCTCTTAAAGAACCTTTATGTTCAACCAAATGAAGATGAAAATGAGGGATTGATTTTTGTACTTTAAGGTGGATAAGTTTATGCTAGGAATGTGAAATAAGTATGATTATACTTAAAAATTTGATGAAATTCAAAACGGGAACCTATAGGTCTTTAGAACCAAGGTTCGACCAATAAAAGAATAAGGGGGAGAGGACGAGTTTTGTTCGTAATGATAGAAAGATTAGTGATAGTTAAGTTAGGAATTATATTTGATAAAGGCACATAAAGAAAAAATGCATAAAAATTGAAAAGAAACTTGTGAACCTATTAGATAAAAGTTTTGGCCAAGAAGGATAAAAAAGAATTGAGTTTATTGTTCTTGAATTATTGTGTTGGTTTAGAGGCAAAATGACTTAATAATGGGTGAATTATGAAAATTTGAAGAAATTTTGGTATCTTTCCCTTATACATGTGTCAACCAAAGTTTTGAATAGGGATATGGGATTGATTTATTTAATTAACATAACATGTATGTTTAATGGCGTAAATTGAAGGATTTAACGTGAATGTTAGGATTAAATTACAAGAAAAAATAAGAAATTGGATAGATCACTTTTAACTAAGATTAATGGCCAATTTTGGGTTTCTAGACAGGTTGGATAAATTGTATAACTAGAATTTTTTTATATGCATATTGTTTAGTTATTAATTGTGATATGAACATGAAATAAAAAAAGATGAAATTAGACTAGCTAGTCGAAAAAAAGCCTAGTGACATATGTGTTCAAATGGTCGAGATAATTTATTAGATTAGCTAATCAAAAAGGGTTAATGGCATCAATATGTTTGATTGGCAGGATATTGAATTATATGTGGGTTGAAAATGATGATATTAAAATTGTTATGAGTTAAACGAACTCACGCGCATAAAATTTATAAATTTGTTATTTTACATTCTAAAATGATAAAATGATTTAATTGTTAGGATCCTCTCATACTAGGGTCAATCAATAAAATTTCTATAGTGCCACCTTTTGTTATTAATATAAAAATTATGATTTGTAAATGTTAAACTGAAATGTATCATAAATTTGATATTTTATTCTGGACTTGTAATCATGTTTCTAGGAGTATGAATATCATTATCTTGTATTTCTTTTGTTAATATTGTGAATCAATATTGAAATCTATATCAATTAAGATAAAACTCTATATATTATTGTCTTCTAAATTTTAATATGTCTCTGGATTGTTTAATTAAGCATGTTATGTAAGTCTTGAGTCAATTAATTTTATTGTCTACATTGTTTATATTTCACAAAAAATTATCCTGATTTTTGTATTACATAAAAAGCACTATTTTAGAATTGTATTCTAAAAGTTATGCATGTTACAACCAATTTATAATGTTTATTCTATGATGATTATGTTGATATTGATTGCAGAATCAGTGGTAGTAATGATAGTAATGATATCATCAACAATGTTCTTATTTATAAGTTAGAGGTCTAATGTAAAAATAACATGGAAGGTACCCTAAAAAATAAAATTGTTAATTTAATTTGCATTAATCAATTTGATTATAAATTTTAGCTATCACATAGTTAGATTTATCTATGGGTTATCTAGATACAATACATGTTGATAAAAAAAGTTTGAGGTTTGCAATTCATTACTTTAGAAGTTTGTGGAAGAGAAATTATTTGTCAAATGATATTTCTCATTTAACAAGAAAAGACTAAAGTTGATATTAAAAATTATTATAAACCTACAACGAAGAAAAAAAAAGGTTGGAGAGCCTTGATTATATATCCACAAGATCGAGGCAAGAGTAATTTACACTTTATGCAAGTTTTTTTCAACTCGAGAAGATCGATGCAGGAGGTTTTTAAGGAAATATATTTTTTCCTTGATTATTTTTATTTATTTCTATTTAGTTTAGTAAATTAAATATTAAACTTAATAATTTTATTTTTCTAGTTTGTTAAGGGATTATTTTTATTTTACTTTGAAGTTTCTTTGTTTAAGTTGATTTTTGGATTTATTAGTAAATCTCTTATAAGAACATAATGCTTGAACAAAAATCATTTAATAATAAAAATTTAAATTTTTATATAGCAATCTTATTCTATAAAATTACGTTTTAATTATATTTGAGAAGTGTTTGAAAATATGGCTGACCCTGTCTTTTTAAAAAATTTTAATTTTTTTAATTTTTTAATCATTTTAATATGCTTAATATTAAAAATAAATTTTAAAAATAAAAAATAATATTTAAATATATTTTCAAATAAAAATATTTAAAAAAATAATTCCTTTTATCATTTATCATCGAAAAACATAACCTTCTTGTCATGCCCTTGTTATCTTTTCCATGTGCGTCATTCTCTCTCTCTACCTCCTATCTTGACCAAAATCATTACACATCATTTTTATTTTTATTTTAATATCCCTCTACAAATGTAAGATAGATGAAACAAGAACTAAGAAAACAGAGACAGGTAACGATTGAAGATTTCATGTATCGTCGTCGTCGTCATCACCAGTTATCTACTCAAACTATAGGTTGTCTTTAATCATTGTTTCTGGGTCTGGGTCTGGGTCGTGGTATCAAGCCCTTCTAAACTCACCCACCTTCTTGTCTTTTTCTTTATCGTTTCATCAGATCCGTATTTTAAACTTACATTAATCTCTTATATGCAAACCATAGATAGTCAATTACACTGCTTCTCTTACCACCACTCCATAAGCCAAAAGGAACCCGTCTTGAAAGCTTTGAAAATATAGGGAAGACAATATGAACAACCCCCCTGAAACCGAATCCACCACCACCAATGGAGTCCAGATCCGACAATCAAGAAGATTGCCTGATTTCTTGCAAAGTGTGAATCTTAAGTATGTCAAGTTGGGTTATCATTATTTGATAACTCATTTGTTGACTCTGTGTTTTGTCCCTTTAATAGCTTTTGTTATTTTTCAAGCTTCTCAATTGAACCCAAATGACATTCACCAGCTTTGGCTTCACCTTCAATATAATCTTGTTAGTGTCATTATTTGTTCTGTTTTTCTTGTTTTTGGAGCCACGGTTTATATCGTGACCAGGCCCAGATCCGTTTATCTTGTTGATTATGCTTGTTATAAGCCTCCAGCAAAGTTGCAAGTCAAATATGAACAGTTCATGGAGCATTCAAAGCTGACTGGTGATTTTGATGATTCTTCTTTGGAATTTCAAAGGAGGATTTTGGAAAGATCAGGCCTTGGTGAAGAAACTTATGTTCCTGAAGCTATGCATTATATTCCACCAAGACCATCAATGGCAGCAGCAAGAGAAGAGGCAGAGCAGGTGATGTTTGGTGCACTGGATATTTTATTTGCAAACACTAATATCAAGCCTAAAGATATTGGTGTTCTTGTTGTAAATTGTAGTTTGTTTAATCCTACACCATCATTGTCTGCAATGATTGTTAACAAGTATAAATTGAGAGGGAATATTAGGACCTTTAATCTTGGGGGTATGGGGTGTAGTGCTGGGGTTATTGCTGTCGACCTTGCTAAAGATATGTTGCAAATCCATAGGAATACTTATGCTGTTGTTGTGAGTACTGAGAACATTACACAGAATTGGTATTTTGGGAACAAGAAGTCAATGCTGATACCTAATTGCTTGTTTAGAGTTGGGTGTTCTGCTGTTTTATTGTCGAATAAAGCTAAAGACAGGAGAAGAGCAAAGTATAAGCTTGTTCATGTGGTTAGAACCCATAAAGGAGCTGATGATAAGGCGTTCAAGTGTGTTTATCAGGAGCAGGATGATGCTGGGAAAACAGGGGTTTCTTTATCAAAAGATCTCATGGCAATTGCTGGTGGTGCACTTAAGACTAATATTACAACCTTGGGTCCTTTGGTTCTTCCGATTAGTGAGCAACTTTTGTTCTTCTCAACTTTAGTTGCTAAGAAATTGTTCAATGCAAAAGTGAAGCCGTATATCCCAGATTTTAAGCTTGCCTTCGATCATTTCTGTATTCATGCTGGAGGGAGAGCCGTGATTGATGAGCTTGAGAAGAATCTGCAGCTTTTGCCTATTCACGTTGAAGCTTCCAGGATGACTCTGCATCGGTTTGGCAACACTTCATCAAGCTCAATTTGGTACGAGTTGGCTTACACCGAGGCAAAGGGAAGAGTGCGGAGGGGGAACCGGGTGTGGCAGATTGCTTTTGGCAGTGGTTTCAAGTGCAACAGTGCGGTTTGGGAGGCTCTGAGGTATGTTAAGCCATCTACTAGTAATCCATGGGAGGATTGCATTGACAAGTATCCAGTGCAGATAGTCATGTAGCTTGCTACAATTCGGTTATAGATTCTTAATTTGGAGAAGTGTCCTTGATAGACTGGGCAATTACTCTGCTATCTTTTTTTCCTTTGTTAATTTATCGGGTTAGGTCATGTGTGATTTGGTTTTGAGAGTCATAGTGTCTCTCCTATTTGCTCTAGTATCTTGGGTTATATTAATGCCGAACCTCTTCTCTAGTGTCACTATACTTTACTGCTCTGACGGATTTTATTCTGAATGTATTCAAATCATTATGAAGTCTTTAGTTTTCTTAAAGGCATATAAAATCCATGTTTAGAGGAACTTGTTCATTTAGTTTTTTCTTCTTCCTTTTTCTTAGAATTTAAGATCCACATATAGACGAAATTGTAGCTTTCAACATAATTTAAAGACACCAGTCCATTATTATCAAGGAATTTGTCAAAAATGAATATAAATCTCTCTGTTCTTTGGATCGAATTTTTAGTTTAATTGTTAAGCACAAGAAGTTGAGGGAACATACAGGGAGCCTCAGTTTTTGCTCATGGTCTCCCAATGCTTCCTTGCTTTCAGAATTTCTTGTCCATCTTTGAGCAAATCTTACCGCCACAAGGCAGTTCGAGTCTTTGTAATGTTGCATAGCTAGCTAGACTTTCTGGATTTGAATTCTGTGTCGACGGTGAAGATCATGAAATGAGATTTAGTTTCATCCAAGTACTGATTGTTTCATGTCCCCTTTTATCATTAGAAAAGGAAATTCCCAATTTAAATATAATTTCGTGCTTTAATTCTCCTCAGTTATCTTTTTATGTTTTCCATGTCTTCCGTTGCCAAGTAGTGTTACCATACTTTCTCAAGCTGTTGGTTTTAGCTTTAAACTGGACGAGATGGCAATTTGTTTTCCCATCACCAATGAGTTTTGATTTAGTTCTCCCTTTCTTTCATTATCAATCAGGATTTTCACAGGGTGAATGATCTGTGAAAGTCTTCATTGTGGCTAATTTGTAGATTCGTAGTATAGAACTATGCGTGAAACTTGAGCTTCAAACTAGGGAGCTCTTGCAATTGCGAAATTTCCAAGCTATTTCCCAAGAATGATGATTGACATAAAGCATCTGTGTCCGATTCTGTTTTTCTACACATTTCACAGTCTTTGACACATTTTCCAAGGTTGGAGTGATATAGATCAATGAACTTTTGATTCCTTCCTAGCTTGCTTGCTTGATTCCGTCCTAGCTTGCTTGATTCATAGCTTTCCCAGAAATCTTCGATCATAAGTGTTCATATGATTGGTGAGATATTAACATCATTTCTAAGTGGCAGGTTTCATCAGTACCTGGGACTGAGACAGTGAGCATTTTATTATTATTATTATTACTACTATGGGTGTTGGAGTTAGTTTGTATATATTTTAACTAATTTCACGGATCTTTGTATACATATTGACTAATTTTATAGATCTTGAAATTAATAACTATGTAAGTCTACAGTAACTTTGAAGAGATTCAAACTCATGACTATTTAAAAATAAATTTAAAATTTGATTAATTAAGTTACTCATATACTGACAAAATTAGTTAAACCTAGCCGTTGATATTATCTTATAATCAGCCCCCCCCCCCCCCCCCACTTTACATTTTTAATATCCCATCCAAAAGTCTTGAAATATGGAACTGGTTTATGATTTTTTCACGAGTCACTAGGAGGCCATGTGAAGACTAACATGTTACAATACGATGACGTTGCTGGAAATGTCAGCAATAAATGATTTTTCAAGGTTGATAGGAAGTGAAGAACTTGTAAGGCTGTGTTTAGTTACATAGAAAATATTAGGGTTAGAAGAGAAGATGAAGTTCTCTAGTAAAGAAGATTCCCTTTCTCCATGAGGTTCAAGGTAAATTATTCATATGCCTTGAATCTATGCAAAATGTGATGTGTAAGCAGGATGATAAATGTGCTTGCCAACTTTTATTTTGAATTATTTAGGAAAAATATTCCAAGTTCAATGTGCTTGCCAAGCATCTAGTACTTTAGAATAAATATTTCAAATTATATTGTCACTTTTGAGTTAAATCCTGTTTGTTTTTGCGTTTTAAAAATATTTTTGAAAAAAATTTAAATTTTTTTTTATTTTTATTTACTTTAAATGAATATTTTTTTTGTGTTTTTAAATTATTTTAATATGTTAATTTTAAAAATAATTTTTAAAAATAAAAAAAATATTATTTTAATATTTAATAAAAAATATTTTGAAAAACAATTATAATCGCACTTTTAAAAGGTTATTAATATAACGAGGACGATCAGACGAATTATTAGTGTGACATGTGGCCAAGGGATGTAATTGTGAAAGAGATATAGATAATTTAATATATTCTAAGCCAAATACTTGACGCGCATTTCTGTTGATTTGATACAAGGCTTGGAAACTTTAGTGGATCCGGATTCTTCTAGAAATATCGCGGAGGTAACTTTTCTATGGTTTTTCTTGTTAGATTAAAACAATAATTAATGTTTCTCAATCCTTAATAATAGGGTGTAAATTATTTTCCACATCAACCCCACAAAAAATTCATATTAGGGATTATAACATGTACTCATGAGATAGATTTTTCTATATTTATATCATATTTGTTACCATCAATTAAAAAAATTAAATATTCTTATTGAGTTTCAGGTATTTTTATAAGTATCTATATCCTAACATTATTTATTATTAAAAATAAAATAACATAGTAACAAATATTTGAAATACACACACACACACAATCACTGTAAGATTAGAAAAACAAAATTATTTAGTGTTTTTTTTTTTGGTATAAAGCATAGTATTCAGTGTACTAGAGGACACCATAGATGCAATATATCTATCACCTTGGAAAAGAATGGTAGAAGAAAATATGTTCAGACTCGGGCTTGGGCCGGAACTTCAAATACTAATCTCAAGCCTGGTTGAAATGAGTGGCGCTTTATTGGGCCTATGGATAGCTTAGGCCCAACAATTCTAAACATGATCACAGCCCTAAACACGCATGAACTTAAATCATTTTATTTTTTTTGTCCTGCTTCCGTTCTTGATTCTATTCTGAATTGAAATCACGGATGGAAAAAGCCTTACCTTGTTCTATACAAGGCCCACGATTGACACGGCCCACATGATAAAAATAAATTATTTTTGAGAGCCCAAGAGATTTCAGTTTTTTTTTTTTTTTAACGCCCTTCCATTTGTGGGTTCGGACTGCCCTTCCCAATATCCCAATAAGGTTAGTCCGACAATCCATAATTGAGTTAGTGTACTTATAATAAATGCTATACTCCAAGCAGGAACACACCATATGACCTACGAAGACAAGCCAAATTCCATTCATTTAAAAAGCATATGCGGCAACTTTGGAGTTTTTTTCCACGTTAGTACAGTTGAGCAAATTTATTTTTCAACTAATACAGCTGGGCTTATTACAGCACAAAAATAAATAGTGGTTACACATAATAAATGCATGATTTAATACATGTGCGCCACAACTGATCTTGCATATAGTAAATACACAATAAATAATGGTATGTGTCCATTATCCATACACTTATCCCTATCTTTTTGTTTTTATGTTTTAAAAATATTTTAAAATAATTTAAAATTTATTTTTTAAAAATTAATTTATTTTTTATGTTTTTATATTCTTTTGATGGACTTATATAAAAAATTAATTTTTAATAAATAAAAAATATTATTTTAATGAATTCAAAATTAGCAACAGTTAAAGCTAAACTTAAGAAACAACGCAGCTTTGGCTGGAGTTGCTCCGTCAGGGGTGGGGCGTGGAGGTCATGTGCGGCGGCATTGGATGTGATGAATACTCCTTGTGTGGCCAGGATTATTCGATGGTCCAGAAAAAAGCAACATATATAGCTACTGAGAGGTGGACCATTCATTGCTTTAAATACATTATTTAATGCTTTAATTTTATAATTTTATTTCTTTTTTTTAATGCTTTAATTACATTATTTACTACTTTATTTACCACCTTTTTTTTAATGTAATATCTATTTTCTTAGGATTCTCTCTGCTCGTAAACTTTTGCAGTTTATCAATTCTCTTTAAAAAGCCTAACCAATCTCTTAATGATCTACTGTTTTTCTTAAACTAATATATTTTTTAATGATCTTATTAGATCTAATTTATCTTTTCTAAACAAATTCTTTGGTCAACTCTTGCGAGGCACAGTCATGGTGGAAGAGCAGGAGATTCGTCCTCTTCCAAATCCGCGTTGACGCCCAGCGCATTAGCTGCAGGGGACATGTCATGCATATGTTGCTTTTTCCATCTGTTTTTGTTTTGCTATTAAGATAAAGTAATACTAAGTGTACGGTTGATGTTATTTTTAAAAGTTTTTTTATTTAAAAATATATTAAAATAATATTTTTTATTTTTTAAAATTAGTGTTTAATATTCTTAAATTAAAACGATTTAAAAACACTAAAAATAATTAATTTAAAGTAAAAAAAGCAAATCTTAACAAAAAAGAAAAAGGTTTAACTTTAGTATCAAACTAGTATTTAGATCATAGTTTTTAGATTCAGTCCAAGGCCCGGAATTTGGATTTTGATCTGGCTGCTTGAGTCAATTTTTTTAAATAAAAAAGATGTCGTTTTTGTAAACAAAACAAAAATTAATGGGTTGCAACTGAATTTTTGATCGGATCTTGTTGGATTTTTTCTTTTCCTATTTTTTCTTCAACCCAGATTTGTTCTAGCTCCAAAACAGTCGGGCCGGGTTTCAAAACTATGATTGAGATATTAACGTTTTTCTTTTTTATTTTTTTTATTATTTCAAATTCAAATTAAAACCATTAGAATTAATTAATTTATATAAAATTCAATTAAATAATTCTAAATTCAGTTTGAAACACGAAAGCAAGATTTGGATATCCTATCATGATCACAGGAACAATTAAATGCGCCGTGGAAGGAAAACAGAGAAACTTTTCAAAATCAACAACCTAAAGGTTTCTTGATAGAAATAATTTGGTGTCTCTATTAACGCGGGATATTCAAGATCCTACTGCATAATTTTAACAGCAAAAAAACAAAATGCATGTGATGAATGTACGTAGCAATACGATCTAACTAGCATTGACCTTTGTTTTTAATAAAATGATGGTGATAACTTTCGTTTTTTAATATACATTTTATCATATGCGATTTGATGCCATGGATATTTATTTCCATTTTGGGCCCACATAAAGATTTGGAGGAGATTCTCTATAAAATAGTTGCCTTCCTTGAGTCAAGATATGCGTATAAATCTTCAATAGTTTTAAGGATATATTAAAATGCATTTAAGAAAATAAATCATTCTAAATGCTTTTTTTAAGGTTAAAATACTGTTAAAAAATCATTTTAACTCAATAGTTTAATTTGTTATGTGAGATCCAAGATATAATTTATATTATTTTCTAATACACCACTCCAAGTAAAATCTTTTTGAGTTTGAAACTTATACAGACTTATATTATCTTGTGTTTAATTTTTATCAAATAAATAAGAATGGTAAAATTCAAACTCGTAACCGCTTTATCATCAAGGTTTTGATACCATGTCAAATAACTATTTCAATCTAATAACTTAAACTGTTAGATGAGGTCCAAGATATGATTTATATTATTTTCTAACAAATTCAAAATCTAAGAGAGAAAAAATTCCTCAATCATCAAAGCTAATGTTAAGATGTTGTAAGTTACTTAACTTCAAATATGCTCGTTTGCTTAATAGATGGGTGTAAAGAAATTAAAATTACCGGCCTCATCTGGTTGCTAACAATTTGGCAATATATTATATGCTAGAAATATTCTGGGTATGAAAATAAATAAAGAGTAAAATTATCTAGTTTAAAGAATTCAAAACATAGTGTTTAAGATGTTTATTTGTTTTATATAAAAATAACACTCCTAAAATACAATTAAATCCTTTAAATCTCTAAAAAAATTAAATTTAAAATGTCATTTAATATTATTTAAAATGTCATTTAATCTTACTGAAAAATTAAATTTTAAATGTCATTTAATATTATTAAAAAACTCATTCATCATATCTTTCGCTTGATTTATTTCATTTAAAATGGAGTTTTTTATCCGATAAAAGATAAAAATATCATACGAGGACATACATAATAATAATTAAGTGGCTAAACGCTCGTTAACCTTTCCAAGCAAGCGTGAATACGAGAGTTAAATCATAATGATTTATTACATTTACAAAAGCATTTTAAATTTTTGTAAAAATGGGGACCCACCTGAGAAAAAAAAATAAGGAAAAAGAAAATTAAACCGAAAAAGTAGTCGTTGACTTTGACAGTCGGACTTGTAGAATTTTCTAAAGTTGTTCAGTAAATAATCAACATTGGAGGTAAACAGCTGGCAGTTAAGTAAGAAAATGGGGAGAAAGGCGACAGACCAGCGAGTAACAATCGAACTTTCGACCAGTTCCTTACCTCAAAGGCACGGTCCTGTGATCAAGCCACCAAGGCAATAATTATAAATAACACCCTTGCTCAGGTTAAAATTTATAAAAGAGCCTAGATTTCTAGAGAGAGAGCTGGAGAGATGGTGAACACTCTATCACTGTTATACAAGCCCTTGTTGCATGGCCTGATGAAGGTAGCTGGGATGAGACGCCAAGTAGTAGAGATCGAATCAGGGACAGTCATCAATTTCTGGGTCCCGAGTGATGAAACCACTGCCAAGAGAAAATCTGCAGTGGTGTTTCTTCATGGTTTTGGTTTCGATGGGATTCTGACATGGCAATTTCAGGTGTTAGCTTTGGCGAACAAGTACGCAGTTTATGTTCCAGATTTTCTCTTTTTTGGAGATTCAATCACTGATAAATCAGAACGGTCGCCGGATTTTCAAGCAGAGTGCATGGCTAAGGGTCTAAGGAAACTTGGCGTGGAGAAGTGCACCTTGGTTGGATTGAGCTATGGAGGGATGGTAGGGTTCAAGATGGCTGAGATGTACCCTAATTTGGTTGATTCAATGGTGATAACTTGTTCAGTTATGGCCTTGACTAAGTCCATCTCTCGTGCTGGCCTACAAAGAATCGGCTTCTCATCATGGGCAGAATACTTGATTCCTGAAACTGTCAAGGGTGTGAAGACATTGTTGGACGTTGCTTTCTACAAGTTGCCATGGATGCCTAATTTTATCTACAAAGATATTTTGGAGGTAAGCTTCGTTGGCTATGTTGTCATATATACTGATGAAGTTTTAACCACATGTTCAGATTATATTTTCTTTCCTGAAATTTAGAAAATATATATATATATATATGATTGGTTGTAGAAGTTATAGCAGTTTTAAAACAATCTCTTTTTAGTAGAGTTAAGTAGAGTTTATGAATCCTTTGATGATTAAAGTATTTGGTGACTTTAAATAAAATATTGTAATAAATAAATTTTTTTTAAAAATTTTTAGAATAAAAATGTTTGTTTTTATTTTGATATGATAAATGCTATGAAAATTAAAGTATAAATGCTTGGAAAAAAAATTATGAATTTTCTACTTGGATGGTTCAGGAGATATTTATAATCTTCAAACTTTGTCATTTGATGGAGTGGAAGGAAGGGCTCGAGAATCATTTTTTTTTAGTGATATTAATGAGTGATAAAAATCTCTTACACATAATTAATAAATGATAAATATTTCTTACATGTCATTAATAAAATAAAAATATAGTAGGTCATTAAAAGATTTTTTATACACTTTTATATATATATATATATATATATATATATATATTGAGATGATTATTCCTTACATGAATAGTTCATGTTAAAAGTCTTAAGAATAAATAAACAAAGCTTTATTATTTTAACATAAGTCTATTACGACCCTTAAACCAATTAGACATGCATGGCGCGTTGCTAATTTGTTTAAGGAAGGTGAGTCTGACAACTTGTTAAACCCATATTTACTTGGATTCAGCACATGGATGAAACCAATGGTATTGGGTCTGACAGCTTATATACTAGACTCGTATTTACTAGGACTTAACATGTGGCTGAATCCAAGCATGTTAGGTCTGATAGCTTGCTAAACTCAAGCTTACTTAAGCTCAATACGTGGTCAAACTTAAATATATTGGGTCTAACACTCGCTAGATCCATCTATTATTGCGTCACCACCTTATTACCTTCTTATTAGACTTTTTTAGACAATGTTTTAAAGTTTTTAACTAAGCATAAAAAATATAGATTCATCTTATCACATGATGTTTGTATATATATATCAACAACAAATTAACCTCATTGTTTTACATTTATACAATTAGAAATATTTGAAAGTGAAATTTAAGCTCGTTTAATTGATTTTTGCAAATTATAACATTTTGACATTGGTGGCAGGACATGTACTTCGACCACAGGAAGGAGAGACACGAACTTTTGGAGGAGTTGATTGTAGAAGACAAAAACTTCACTGCCCCTCATTTTACACAGGTCATATATAAAGGAATTAACATTAAGATTATTATTACTCCACTTAATGGGACTTAACCTGTAACCAATGGCATGCAATGCCCGTAGACAGGATTGAAGATGCTATTTATTTATTTATTTGATCAAGAAGATGCTCTTTATTTTTGTCACACTTTCACATGTTCAAATGAGACGGTCAAAATTGATTATTGTCGAAGAAATTATCAAAAGTTCGGTTGCCCTTCATTATTTATATTTATTTCCATTTTGGCTCAAAGGTCTAAATAACTAGCACGAGAAATCTCATCTTTTTTTTTTTATGATTTCAATTGCAGAGGATACATCTTTTGTGGGGAGGGGATGACATAATTTTCGACATGACAGAATGTCGCAACCTGATAGAGTATGCCCATTCCTTCACTGGCTCTTCAATTTAGTTGGTGTTTGCCAAAAATGTATTACATTTGACGTAATCAATTAAGAATTGAATGAATGTACTTTCCTATGCAAAAAACAGATTTAATTAGTCATATTTGTTATATATAACGGGAATTGAAACTTTGACTGGCAGCCTACTACAAGGCAAAGCAACGTTGCATTGCATAGAGAGGGCAGGTCACTTGGCGGAATTGGAGCGACCCTTCGTCTACAATAGGCAGCTCAAGAAAATTCTTGCTTCTTTGTATGAAGATGGGAAGAACTCTCCTCTCTCAGATTTTGACAATTGTTGTTTGTATTAGTTTGACTTCAGTATAATCGTAAAAAAATTGTGTTCAATAAAGTTGTGATGTGAGTTATTATAGATAAATCAAGTTTTTATCAGTATATTTTTACCAAAAAAAAAAATTGAATCAAGAAGGATTTACAGATATAAATTTTCAGGAAAATAAACACATCTCAACGAAGACGCGCTGGGCTTAGCAGTGTGCCAAGCCTCGGGCACACTAGGTTTGGCGCCAAACCTAGACGCGATTGTGCTTGGCAGTGTGTTAAGCCCCGGGCATGCCTAAGGGAATGCGCATCCTCTCTTGGGCCTGCCCAAATGAATGATCATCCTCTCTTAGGTACACCAAAAAGAATGACCATCTAAGATAATGTGAGTCTAACCACTACAAGATTTCACAGTTTTACCGACAGACAAATTCCGTCAGTGTGTGATTAGAAGTTTGTCGGTGATTTTTTTACCGACGGATTACTTCCGTCGGCTTTCCCTTCGTCGGTGATTCCCCATTCCGTCGCTATATCGGTCGGAAAAACAAAAAAAACATTTGCCGATGGTTTTACAGACGGAATTTGCGCGCCAGAAAAAAAAAAGATTCCCGCTTGAAATATACCGACGGATTTTTAGTCCGTCGGTATATTGTGATTAACCGACGGAAACTATCCGTCGGTAAATCTGTCGGTGAATGTATGAAATACCGACAAAATATGTCCGTCTGTAACTTCGTCGGTGATTGTGGAAGCTACTGTTAAATGCCGACGGTTTAATTCCGTCGGTAATTCTGTCGGTGAGTGTTTAAAATACCGACCGAATTAATCCGTCGGTAAAATCCTTGGTAATAGTTTTTTTCTTAATTTGTTTTTAAAAAATTATTTAGGATATATAATATAAAACTATATAAATTAATTGTAATACAAACCAATTATGCAAATAAAATTTATATTAAACATAAAAAAAAAACAAAGTTAAATAATATTCATTACAAACTGAATATGTTTCAAGAAAAATAATAAATGAAGTTTTAAAGGTAAATAATGTTGATTACAAATTAATATAAAGATGATGGAGTTTGAGGAGGAGGAGGAGATCCTGGCGGAGGCTGATGGTTATACGGTCAAAAAGGATTAGGCGCACATGTTCTGCTATTTGATAATTTCATAATCATTTCGTAAAGCTGGTCATAAGCTGCTTTTTGCTGTTCATGAGCCGCTTCATACTCCGCTTTTTGTTGTGCTTGAGACGCTTTGAAGTGCTCAGACTCCGCTCTTTGTTCCGCTCTTTGTTGTGCATGAGACGCTTTGAGTTGTGCGTACTCCGCTTGTAGGTTATCGTATTTCTCGGTGAGTTGCTGCAAAGCCACGAACTCCTTAGATTGGGAGCTCGATATTGATTGGGAGCTCCCAAAGGTTGAAACACTACGGGTCGACCGCAAGTTGTCGGCCGTAGTGTTGGAGAGCCCGTAAACCCGATTTTTATCGGGTCCACCTGACGAGCCAACCTCCATCCACAAATCCGGATCGAATTCCGGATGGGTCAAAGTATCGTCCCCGTATCTCTCCCTCAACCGATTATTATAGGTCTCCTGAAAATAAAATAAAAAAGTAATCATCATATTCAATACAATAAACATAATAACTTACAAAATAAAATGGTTGAACAAACATACCACGAAATGCTGAGCACGGTTATCAACGAACTGTTGCGCCCCCTTCTGGCGGTCTTGACTCCGCACGTGCGTCTCCACAAACAGCTCCATCGGGCTCGGCTCATGTCCAAGAGACGCAACCTATAATGAAAAAAGATATATTAACAACAACTGAATTAACGATATATTTCATTTAAATTAATCTTACCATCCGTTTCGCATGTGCAACAAACGGAACGGAGCCGCCAGTGTGAGTTGTCACCCCGCCATGAATTGGCCGATTCCTGTTGCCAGCACCGGGCTGTGAGCGTCGTGTGAACCGCTCAGACGTCACGTGCTCAAGATAGTGCGGCCATATATCTTCCGGGATGTATATCGGTTTGAAATCCCTCCAAACCGCAACATCGTTCCAGCCTTGGAAACCCCTATCCCTCGCGGTTTTTTTTCCTTTTTCTGTGCTTCATACCAAAAATCACGCAACCTGCTTCACGCAACCAAAAATTACATTTCGAAACATAAATTTTTGTCTAAAAAAAATCCTGTATTGTTTTCGATCTTACCTAGTTGCCGCGTGATTTTCCCACACCCTCCTCACAACAGTGTTATGCTCAATGTCCCAGCAGAATTTGTGCTTTGTATAAATAAACAAGTTTAAATAAAAAAAAATAATTTATTTACAATTATATTAATAAGCTGAAAATTATAAATTAATACCAACCTCAAACCTGTTAAACCATGCATTGATTTGAGGCATCCATTCAGGATGCTTGGATATCTGACTCCATTGAAACAATGGAATCTCCATCGATGATTTAAACGCCGATGATATTACTCGGGCGGCTTCAATGTTTGTGAACCTGAAAATAAATGAAATAAATTCAATAGTGATTACTTCATACATTATGTTGTAATTTTTTTTTTAAAAAAACTAAAACCTTAACAAACTTACATTGAAAGGTCGTCCTTCCACTGTGCCTCGTACTTGCGGGTAAATTGATTCCGCTGCGAAGGCACGCCGCCTCTGCGCTATGAAGTACCGTTGGAAGAGGCAGCATCGGTTGATGGCGTAGGTGGTGTAGGTGCCTCTTCTTGAGAGGCATCTAAGGAAATATCATCATCGCTGCTAGACGAACTAGCTGCGACCGTACGTGAGCGACCAGCTCTGCTTTTCATTCTACGCATCTGCACAATTTTATACAAATAATTATATAATTAAATTCAAATGTTAAAAAAAAAATTCGACAGCACCTCCCCTATACCGGATACTACCCAAATCCACAAACCTGCACATATTAACAATAGCCACAACTAATTTACCCAATCTATACTAATTATTCCAACATATTCAATTACTAATCCTAAGGTAAATTCAACATTAAGAATTACAATTCAAGTAATTATTCAATAAATATGCCAATACAACAAAACAATAAATTAAAAAAAAACTCTAGAATAACAATCAAAATAAATGGAAAAAATTAAACACAAATCATGCAATAATAAAGTAAAATTAATAATTATTCCAACATATTCAATTACTAATTCTATGGTAAATTCAACATTAACAATAAATATTCAACAAATTAACTAATAATAATTATGCCAAAAAAACAATAAAAAATATTCAATAAATTCAAAAAAAAAACTATAGACTTTAGCAATGAATTATGCAAAAAAAACTATAGACTTTATCTACATTACAAAAAATACACCAAAACAAAAAAAATAACCAAAAAAATAGCAAAAAAAAAACCATGAAAGTAAAATGAAATAGAGGAAACACTAACCTTTTAATCTGATGGAGATTCACGATAAAAAAAGCTTGAGATCGGAGTGAAGAACGGAGAGGAAAAAAATGGTGAAAAACTGAGGAGAAGAGAAAATGAACTGAAGAGGCGGTCGGGGTAGGTTAGAAGCCAGTTTTACCGACGGATTCACCGACGGATATAAAATTAATTATTATTTTAATTTATTCCGTCGGTGATGTGTTATAACTCTGTCGGTAAATTTTGAATTTCGCACCAAAATTTTTAATGCCCCTCCGTGGTCCGTCGGTAATTCCGTCGGCAAGATTACGCGGTCAGAGGCGCATTTAATGCGCACTCTTTGAAATTCGTGCGGTCCGTCGGTAATTTTGTCGGTAAAATTGACCCTCCGACAACGTACCGACGGATTTAAATACGTTGGTATTTACCGTCGGTGATCGGGTGGCATTTCAAGTAATTATTTCTGAACTCTCTGTGAAATGCCGACGGACTTAAGGCCATCGGTGTGGCCGTCGGTGATCGGGTGGCATTTCAAGTAATTATTTCCGAACTCTCTGTGAAATGCCGACGGACTTAAGGCCGTCGGTGATCGGGTGGCATTTCAAGTAATTATTTCCGAACTCTCTGTGAAATGTCGACGGACTTAAGGCCGTCGGTGTGGCCGTCGGTGATCGGGTGGCATTTCAAGTAATTATTTCCGAACTCTCTGTGAAATGCCGACGAACTTAAGGCCGTCGGTGTCGCCGTCGGTGATCTGATGGCATTTCAAGTAATTATTTCCGAACTCTTTGTGAAATGCCGACAGACTTAAGGCCGTCGGTGTCGCCATTGGTGATCTGGTGGCATTTCAAGTAATTATTTCCGAACTCTCTGTGAAATGCCGACGGACTTAAGGTCGTCGGTGTCGCCGTCGGTGATCTGGTGGCATTTCAAGTAATTATTTCATGTCACAAAATATATCATCCATGATCAATAATTATTTCAAGTAATTATCTCATAATTGTGGCATTTGAACTAATTATTTCAAGTAATAAATATTTTGTGTTTCAAAATATATATATCATTCATAATCTAAATTACATGAATAAAAAGGTTTTACATAGGACTTCATTTTGGTAGTTAGTCAAAATTTTCTTCTTCTTCGTCATCAATTGAATAGTCATCACCTTCATCGCAATCTTCAATATGAATATCATCTTCTTCATCGATATTTGGTTGTCCGCTAGAGCTCAAAACAAAATTTAACTCCTCTGCGTCAACATCAACAAGACTATCATCGAAAACACAAAAATTTGAATTTTCTTCGAATTCAATTGAAGGAGCAACTCGATATGGTTCAACCACCTCACTAACTTGAAAGACTTCATCTCGCACACTTGTGTCTTCGTTCTCATCCTGAACAACCTCGACACGACCCCGGGGTTTCGTTTTTAAAACGGACAACCAATCCACTCTTGATCGATCCTTTCTAAATGAAGGGGTGTATGTGTAATAAACTTGTTGACATTGCTTTGCGAAAACAAAGACATCGTTTATGTTGCGGAGTCTAGCTTTTGAGTTGATTTCGACCAGACCATAGTGCAGATCAACTCTGATTCCTCTGTCAATCGTGTCATACCAATAGCATTTGAATAAAAACACTATATTCTGCTCGTTATGATATTGCAGTTCGACGACCTCTTCTAATCTACCATAGTAGTCAACTTCTAACTCACTACTAGTGGATCCCTTAACACAAACACCACTGTTGTATGTCTTTCTTCCTTGCCCGTATTCTTCAGTATGGAAAACATATCCATTGACAAAATACCCGTTGTAGCACTTACATTTTCTTTCAGGCCCCAGGCTTAGTGAAGACAATGACTTAGGTGCACTCCTTCCCATTTGATAAACCTTGTATGTAATGTACATCAATAAACAGTAAATGAACGAGAATCTCATAATGACATGCATACGTACAGTAATTTTGCAAGTTAGAATGAGTTTGTGATAGTGCTTACATGTGTTCTGAACCATGTGGCAAACTGCTCATCTTGTATTAATCAAGTATTTTCAATTAAGAAAAACATATAAAATACTTTTATATATGAATTACATTGCAACTGTAATATCTAACCGTTCGAATGGGTACATCCATCTATATTGGACCGGTCCTCCAGCTTTTGCCTCGAACAGTAGATGTATATGGAGATGCTCCATTGAGTCAAAAAATGATGGAGGGAATATCATCTCAAGTTTGCATAGTGTCTCGACGATATTCGTTTGAAGCCTCTCAATGTGATCAACATTCAACTTGCTGGAGCATATATCTCTGAAGAAATGACTGATCTCCGTGAGTGCATCCCATATTCCCTTTGGCAACAAATCACGAAAAGCTAATGGGATGAATGTTTGCATAAACACGTGGCAGTGATGACTCTTCATTCCATATAATCTGCAGTCCTCTATATTAACCAGCCTTGATATGTTCGATGCATGTCCATCCGGAAAACGCAGACTCTTAAGCCATTTGTAGACTAGCAGTTGTGCGTTTTTCTCTAACACGAAGCTTGCTCTTGGTTTTGCGACCCGTGACTCATCATAAACCAACTCCATATTTTTACGGTTACAGTATAAAGCTATATCCAATCTAGTCTTGATGTTGTCCTTTGTCTTCCCCTTCACATCCATGACGATGTTGAAAATGTTCTCAAACATGTTCTTTTCGATGTGCATGACGTCAAGGTTATGACGGAGCAGATTGGTCTTCCAATAAGGAAGCTCAAAAAAGATACTTCGCTTTACCCAATTATGGGTCAAACCAAAACCAGGAAACTTTTGCTTACTTGATTGAAGGCCAAACACAATGTCACCGTACTCTGAGACAACATCATGCAATTCTTCACCAGAAAGACGCGGGGATGCAACATCTTTTTCAACTCTGGCAACAAAGAAATCTTTCCTGTTCTTTCTGTACCTGTGATGAAGTGGCAAGAAGCGACGGTGACAGTAAAAAAAAGAAGCTTAACCTCCATTTGCTAGCGTGAATGCCTTGTTGTTTTCCATGCAGTATGGACATGCGAGTTTTCCATGCGTGCTCCAACCAGAAAGCATTCCATAAGCTGGAAAATCATTGATAGTCCACATCAATGCCGCCCTCATAAGGAAATTTTGTTTCCTCAATATATCATAAGTCAGAGCTCCGGAGGACCACAACTGCGCCAACTCATCAATCAACGATCGAAGACAAACATCTATATTCCGCCCCGGGCTTCTTGGACCGGGTATGACAGTAGATAAAAACATGAACTCCGGCCTCATACACATTCCCGGTGGCAAGTTATAAACTGTGAGTATGACCGGCCAACAAGAATAAGGAGCAGCAAATGACCCAAATGGGTTGAATCTGTCTGTACACAACCCAAGATGCACATTCCTTGATTCAGCTGAAAAGTGAGGATGAACACTGTTAAAGCGTTTCCACGCTTCGCCGTCAGATGGATGAACCATCACTCCATCAACCGCATGGTGTGCTTGGTGCCATGTCATGTGCTCAGCAGTCCTTGGTGACATGAATAACCTCTATAGTCTAGGTGTGATCGGGAAATATCTAAGTTTTTTATATGCCACTAGAGTCTTTCCCCTGCCAGTTCTAGGTTTGTAACGGGAATGCCCGCATGTCATGCACTCGGTCATCTCAGCATTTTCAAGGTAGTATAACATGCAGAAGTTAGGGCACATGTCAATTTTCTGGTATCCTAAACCGAGGGGTTTTATCATGGATTTCGCAGCATAGAAGTTCTCTTTCAGCCTGTTCCCTTCAGGTAAAATGCTTCTTGCCCATTCAATAATCTTGTCATACCCGGCCTCACTCAACCCGTGATCTGACTTGATGGTGAATACCTGTGCTACGGCCGATAATTTACTGTGGTTCGTGCAGCCATCCCATAATGGTTCGTCAGAATCTTTCAACAAATCAAAAAACCTAGCTGCATCTACATTAGGTTCTTCTTCTACGATTGGACATTGACTGCCATTACCTTGATTCATTCTCATTGCATCCATAACCATATTATTGTAAGGATTAGTGTTGTCATTTGCCGTTTCATGCACGTTGCTAGCACTAGAAGTAGACCCAACCACCGTTTCTTCCATTCTCCTCTCACTCTCGCTAACAAATACTTCTCCATGTGCATACCAACACTGGTAATTATCCATAAACCCTTTGTGTAGAAGATGCATCATTACAACATCTGGATGCAGATACTTTTTATTTTCACACTTCCTGCATGGACACCTAATACCGCCTCCGGTAAAATTTCTGGGAATAGATGTTGCGAAATTAATAAAACCCTGAACCCCATTACAATAATCCATCCTCTGCAATCCTTGGGGTGAATCTCGATACATCCATGAACGATCATCCATGACTTATATCGAACCTCTATAAAATTATGATGACATCATGTATTAATTAACTAAGTTAGGTAAATAAACTTGTAAAAATATTACTTTACCTCGAGATTATCCAACAAACCATTCACAACTTCTCATAAATATTAAATATTCATTATCATTTATCAACGTCCATACGAATTAAAATATATAAATTTACAGAAATTACCACTCCGCAATACCATTGATAAAACTTTAAACGGGCCCATTAAGCAAGCTATTAATTATTTCAAAATAGCACATGTAATTCGGTAATTCCATAAAGAAATAACAAATTACAAACAAATACAATCTTACAAAATCTAAAACAAACCATAACAGGTACAAAATTATACATTCATATACTACAAGTTTGTTTGAGAAATAACAATAAAACATGTACATCTACTAACAAAATACATATACTAAAAAAACAATAAAATTGACATTTAATTAAATCTTAAAATTTAAAAAGATATAATTACTTACAAAAATTGATAAAATCTGTCGGTAAATCAGAACACGGATGTTGTGACCACAAAACTTCAAGAAATATAACTTGTTGTGCTGATATGAGGAAGATTTTTTTTGAAGGGGGAGGGGGGGGCTGGTTGTTTGCAGATGGGGAGAGTTGGGATGAGGAAGAAGAAGGAGAAATAGGGGATGAGAGGGTTGGCAGAGCTGTCATATATTAACTTTTTCCGATGGTTTCACCGACGGAAACTCCGTCGGTGATTACGTCGGTGATTCTGACGGAAACATAGACACGTCACCGTACGGATCTGCCATTTCAAATCCCTCGGTGAGTCCGTCAGAAATTTAAACGGCGAACCGGTCGCATCACTGTACGGGCTGTCGTTTTGAATCCGTCGATGATGCCGTCGGCAACAAATAACCCGCCAAAACCTCCACGTTAGCGACCCGTCTTTTTTTTAAATTCAAAAACTTTTTCGTCCGTAATTCAGTCGGTAACTACCGACGGAAAATTTCTGTCGGTAGTTACCGACTGAATTACAGACGGAAAAGTTTCCGTCGGTAATTACAGACTGAATTACAGACGGAAAGTTTCCGTCGGTAATTTCGACCTCAAAATACCGACAGAAATATTCCGTCGGTAAATCCGTTGGTATTTAGCGAATTTCTGGTAGTGAACAAACAAGCAAGATCCAAGGTGCTTAGACTTGGAAGTTAATCAAGTCCAAGGTAACATGGGCCTGGCAAACATGTCAGGCCCAAGACACTTGAACTTGACAATCTGAAAAATCCAAGAGAATGACCATCCTCCCTTAGCATGCTTAAGGGAATGAGGTAATGTGAGTCTGATGAATATGTCAAACGCAAGGCACTTAGACATAGAATTTAGCCAAGTCCAAGGTAACGTGAGTTTGACAAACATATCAAATCCAAGTCACTTGGACTTGGAAGTCAGCCAAGTTCAAGATAACGTGGGTTTGACAAACATGCTAAACCCAAGGTATTTGGACTTGACCACCCACCAAGTCCAAGGTAACATGGGCCTAAGAAACATGCAAGACACAAGGTATTTAGACTTGATAATTAACCAAGTCTAAGGGAGTGACCGTCCTCTCTTGGCACGCCAATGGTAAGGTGAATTTGACGAACATGTCAGACCCAAGGTACTTGGATTTGACATTTAGCCAAGTATAAGGTAAAGTGAGTCTGAAAAATAAGTCAGACTCAAGGTATTTGGACTTGAAAATCAGCCAAGTCCATGATAACGTGGGTATGGCAAACATGGCAGACCCAAGGTACCTGGATTTGACAGTTAGCCAAGTCCATAATAACGTGGGTCTAGCAAACATTCTAGACTTAAAGCACTCAAACTTGGCAGTCTAGAAAATCCAATGGAATGACCATGCTTCCTTGGCACACTCAAGGGAATAACCATCATTCCTTAGGCACGCCCAAGAGGATAAGGTAATGTGGGTCTGGTGAACATACCAGACCCAAGGTACATAGACTTGGCATTTAGCGACGTCCAATGTAACGTGGGTTTGGCAACCATACCAAACCCAGGGCACTTGGACTTAGTTGTTAGCTAAGTCTTAGATAACATAGGTTTAGTAAACAAGCTAGACCCAAGGTGCTCGGGACTTGATAATCCAGCAAGTCCAAGAAAATAACCATCTTTCCTTGGCATGCCCAAATGAATAAGGTAATGTGGGTCTAGCGAACATGCTAGACCCATATTGACATAGGTCTGGCAAACATACAAGATCTAAGACACTTGGACTTGACAATTAGCTAAGTCCAAGATAACATGTGTCTGGCGAACATGCTAGACTTAAGGTACTAGGATTTGGCCATCTATCAAGTCTAAGAGAATGATCATCCTCTCTTGACACGCCTATAGGAATGACCTTCCTCCTTTCGTACATCTAAAGGAATGATCAATCTCTTTTGGATCTAACTTAGGGGAAGAACTCAGCTTCTATATGCTTACTACAATTGATATCTTGGACCTTAATCTCCCTACACCTTTTAGGAGTATAAAAGTCCTCTAAGGACCCACCATATTTCCATCAAATATTAATATAGATGTAATGGATATTTATACCTCATTAAATGCTATCAAAGTAAAATTATACTCTAGACCCTTCTCTTCTCAAAAGGACAAGACTCATGGCTATAAAAACACTATGAGACCTTCAAATAAAAGGTTCACAATCTTTATTCTCTACTGCATATATATTTTCATAGTATCTCTCTTTAGAATATTCTTGTATTTTCTCCCTTTAAAAAGATATCTATTTAAGCATCAAAGAGTCTCTATTTCCACAAAAAAAGATCTTTTGCAAGTACTAGTCATAAGCCATCTTGGCCTACCAAGTATATGCTAAAAAACACCTTAGTTAGGGAGAATGAATGAGATTATTAGAACCAATTTATTAACTAATTATCTAACCCAAGAACCTTATTCCTATGCTACTTTTATTTTTTAGGACTTCATCACTGATTTTTTGTTTTTATAATATTGGTTTGCCTTCTTTTAAGTCAAATGAAATTTTATCTTACCGATCTGTGGATCTAGTGTTACAAGTTTGATTATTATATCATATTGGCAAGTATATATGTGAGCAAAGGGCCAACAATCCAGTATTTCAAGACATGTTGAAAAATTAACCAGCTTG